>NC_053403.1:20764947-20811947 GCF_016859285.1 Xiphias gladius | reverse complement strand
CTGAGACAAAGTCTGCTGGAAATCAGTGGCTAGATGTTGAGAGTCCCTGAGACTCAGTGGTGAGTTACATATTCCATATGTCCAGAATTACTCAACATTGGCTCACAGCAGTTTCTATGGGGGCGAGCCTTTCAACCATTAAACACCAATAGGCTGACAGAGAGCAAGACTTCAGAGCACCTTTAATAAATCGTCTTTTTGGTGTGAGAAACAGGACGGTGATGGGAGTCACCGCAAGAGACAAACATGGAAAGGGGTGAAAAGACAGACAAACAGAACAGAGCTGGCAGAGATCAGAAATACGCAACAGTGCTGAGAAGTGGACTATCAACATCTCTGTTCCTTTGTTCCCTTATTATGCAGGACATACTCATATGCAATGCAAAACTGTTTTTTTTTTAATGATGTTGTTTATGGTATCCCTCAATATCAATCTTTGGTTTTCTCAATTTGCTAACGCAAGATGAAGGTGACACTATCTGCGCAGCCTGGAAGAACTACAGTCTGCCAGTTCACCCCTTTTAATCAGATGTCTGACTGTCAATCCCAAACGTGACTGACAATGATATTACTTTGAGCTCAAATGATTGAGAGAGGCAGTGATAAAGAAAATGCTCCCCATAAAGTAGATTGAGGTGGCCTGTCTGCGTAATTAAATAGCCTTACCTCAGCTTTACAATGACACATCACGACATGACTTACAAGTCTGCAATCTGACCTTAAATATGTGCAATGCAAAATGCAACTTACAGCCTTTTCTAATCCTTTAATATCACTTAAACATTTAAACATTATTGAGTTCCCATGAACAGCTACCAAATGCGAATTCAACCTTTGGAATCAAATCCAGACCTTTTATCTGCTTAATTTGTCATGAAATAATGAGGGAACAAGCCACACCCGGTCATGAAACTGATTTATTGTCAATTGTCCAGTTATTTTTGAGCCCCCAAAAATAAGGGACTTTGTATAAAAATGGCTGTAATTCCTAAACAGTTATCTTGATATTTTTGTGAAACCCCTTGAATTAAATCTGAAAGTCTACTCTCCTAAATAAATAACCTGAGCGATTACAATAGGGTTCCCAGCACCAGTGGTACAGGGAGCCATGCTGTTTTGCATGCGTTGTCCACAGCACCCTCAGCCTGGACCCCTAAGAAGACCTGGAGGTAGGCATTAACAGAGTCCAACACATTGGCATTGGCTCCCTGTAAAATCCAGAATAGAATTTAAAATCCTCCTCCTCACCTACAAATCCCTTAATGGCCAGGCACCATCATATCTTAAAGAACTCATAGTACCCTATTACCCCAGTAGAACACTGCGCTCCCAGAACGCAGGCTTACTTGTGGTTCCTAGTGTCGCCAAAAGTATAATGGGAGGCAGAGCCTTCAGTTATCAGGTTCCTCTACTGTGAAACCATCTTCCAGTTTGGGTCAAGGAGGCAGACACCCTCTATACATTTAAGAGTAAGCTTAAAACCTTCCTTTTTGATCAAGCTTATAGTTAGGGCTGGCTCAGGTTTGTCATGAAACACCCCCTAGTTATGCTGCTGTAGGCCTAGAGTGCCGGGGGAGTTCCCATGATGCAGCGGGCTTCTCTCTCCTCCTCTCCCCCTCCATTTGTATGCATTCATATCCAATCAATGCTTGTGACTAACTTGACCTCTTCTCTCTCCTATAGTCTTGTGCTTTCTCATCTCCCTCCTGTCACTTTCTGCACCATTTGCCCCCTGGTACAACATAGTCCGGAACTGGAACTGCAAACCACCTACAGCCTCCATGATCCTGCTCAACACCCACTGCTTCAATGATTATGATTATCATTATCATATGTAGTTTTTAGCTGTACTACTAGTATTATTATTAGCCGTATTATTATAATTATTAGTTTTATTATTAGTCTCATTATTATTATTCATCTTTATGTGTTCTCTTTCATCCTTCCATTCTTTGAATATGTAACCTCTGATGATATGTGCGAATTTCATTATTTTTTTCATTATTTTGCATATTTCATGATTTTGGCACCACCTAGTTGCTAACTGGTGCCAAATTTTGCAAAAAATGCTCTTGGGAGCATGGTTAACTAGTGAGCCGAAATTTGTATTAATCAAGTAGCAACCCACCACGACTTCACCCATTGGTTTGTGAACTGCCGTTTTGAAGCCTAAAGTCTGGCATTTTGCCCATTGCCACCTTGTGTTTTTTGGGGCCAGAACCATATTTGGATGAGACGGTGGAGCTGAGGAGGAGCGAGGGGTGGAAATGACTGAGAACCCAGAGACACTATGCACACCCACCTATACCGGCACCCTGACTGCACTAGGCTCTTGGCTGCGCCATGCGAAGTAGCTAACAAAGTTCGTTTGCACAATTCGAGGTAAACTTCATAATTGTTAAAGTAATCTTATTAGCTAATCAGATACATGTATACATTTGGCAATTATTATATATATATATATATATATATATATATATATATATATATAAACGAGGAGTAAATTTGTAATGCTATTGTAGCTTAAGTTAGTATGGGTGTAAGCTAATGTGTGTAACCACTTGTGGCAAAACCATAGCCTGTATACAAAAGGTAAAACATTTTTAACATTGTGTTTTAAAATTGGTTCTGCAAATCTAAGGCTACGTTACCTAACTTAGTTAGTTTTAGCAGTGACATCAGGTTGTCAATGTCGTTAAGTTATGGTTACAATAGGATAACGTTATTACATTTAACTGTTGGTGACTCGACATAATGTTCGTTCAAGAGCCAACAGATCAGCTGATGGACATTAGCTCTATTAACTAAGTTTACGTTACAACACAGAACTATATTGATTAACATGTTTTCTCCGATATTCTCCTAGTGAAATTAACAAAGTACAGTTCAACACATGGTTCAACATTATGAGTGTGCATTAATATAAACCGTGTCTGGTTAAGTGTTTGTAGGTTATTTTGTGCAAATCCTATTCATTTCATTGTTGATGATGGACGTCAACACATCTATTGGAATGATTTCTTTCTCACTCTTTCAGAATAGGTAACATTACTGTGTGCTGGGAAACATCATGCCATGTGCACCCACACAATGCCACCAAAGAGAGTCACTTTTACAATGTTTTTTTGTGGGGATAGCCAATATTTTTTTTATTTTAGCCCCAAACATAGCCCACAGTGTCATGCCTTATGTGATAAGTGTTATATTTGTTAATGTTCTTTTTTTTTTTTAATTTAACACTTCTGGCCATAACACTTTTCAGTCTTACCAGTTATGCTCTTTCTTGTTCCCTTCACCCTCTCCTATTTCCTTCCCACTCTTATTCCCTTAACAGCCCAGTCTTTACCATGCCATAATCTTTTGCCGCCATGTTGGACAGAACTGTAACAAATTGTAAACAGTTGTAAACATTAGAGTTCATAGTTCATATAGTTCATAGATCTCAGATTATCACAGTTAATATCAGTGTGCTGTTTCAAGAGCATCACTAATTTAGAGAGACGTTGTTACTGGGGTATATTTACATTCAAATACTTTACATTCAATATTGCTTTTGTTGTCCTTTTCATCGTAAGTAAAGTAAGAAATTGTTGAACAGCCCCCCCTCATAGTGATATGATCATTATGTGAATGAACAGCCTTTCTAAATAGAGATTCAAACATAGTATTTATCTTAAAACAGTGTTCTGTGCTAACAGAAGGTGCTTATACTGAATGTCAGACACACCAAGGGGGAAGAAAGACATCAGTGTAACACAGGACAGTTTAATTCATTAACAACAACAGTGGTTAATTTCAAAGTAACATATTGGAAAGTTTTCTTGTTCTGGGCTTTCCATGTACTTTAAGAAAGGGCTTTAGTCACTTCACATTTAGATCAGCAAATTTCTTTCTACAGCTTATCTGTGCGGCAATTTAAATATTATATTTAACCGTAGTGTCAGTCACTATGATCATATTCTGCCTGTTTAACCTTCCAGTGTACATTGCAGTAAATAAGTCTCACAACCTGTGAATTTGTTTTAGCTCTACATTAGACTTAAGAATCAATGTCTATGATTTGTTTAAATAATGATGTGTCCCATTTGATTATTTAGCATCCTCATTTCCTCTCGTCTCCTCTCTCCCTCGCATCCCTCAGGTTTGATCATCAGTTAATGCTCGCACTAGCTAGCTAGCTGGGTCAGCAAGGTGCATCAGTAAATCACATTCAATGGTAATTATTTGGATACTAATTGTCTCCCCTTCTTTGGTCAAAAAACAGAGGAAAAAAAACACCCAAACTTTTGGGGTGCATTGTACACATTATACTTAACTCAAAATTTGCATATAAAGTGCATTAAAATTGGAAACCGTTAAGAAAATAAACATTTACTTACCGAAAAAAAACTAGATACCAGAATCCTTGGAGGGTGTGTCACTACAATTAACCGAAGAACATGCTATAATTACGGGCTTATTACGAGCTAATGAACAGAGTAACAGTCTGTGGAAAATGCCTACTCCACTGACAAATGAGAAATAACAACACAAATGAACCAAAACAATTTGTCTGACTGGAGTTCACTGGTGAATGACTCCCCTGGCCTCGTCAAAACGGTTTGTCTGTCAATCATTACAGAATGGCTATGGGCTAAGCATGTCAATCAACCAGACATGCCCCCCAAATATACCTTTCTTTAAGGCCTAATATCTAATGGATGATGAAATTATTTTCAGGAGGATCACCAGAACATTAACCAGAGTGAATTTAGCTAATTACACCATGATGACTTGTGGAAAATTTTATTGACTTAGTATTTAAAGAGAGAAGTTGGCTTTTTGAATGGGAGTCTATTGGAGCCAGAGATAAGGCACGTCCGCGTTTGATTTCACTTTTCAGACCCGGAGTCTATGTCCATTTTCATATTCAGTTTATGGTGGTAACTGGAGAGATTGTTGCCAAGATATACAAAACTTCCTGTTTTGACTGCAACCTATAGGAAGTTGTTCCTTTATAGCTTGCGCATTTTTTGGATTGTCAAAATTCTTTTAATACAGTTTTTATCATAAGGGTCCATACATTCTAGGTGCAAATTTTCGTGCAGATCGGACTCAGACCCAGGAGGAGTTCAAAAAAGTAGGTTTTGCATATTTAGCCATTTTGTAAAAAAAAAAAAAAAAAATTATACACGAAATGGGCATGACCTACATCATGAGAATCAACTAAATTCAGGGAAAGCTAGCACATAAGGTTTTTGAATGTGTGATGTACTATGTGGGAGTGGGGTCTTACATGTGTTACCATTACCATTCTATATCTCCCCTGAAAATTTAACTTAAAAAACACAAGGGTAAGTTTTCTACCCCAAGTTTTGAGGTAAGTGATATGAAAATCATGATTATTCTTAGATGCTATGTGTTTAATTTAGGCAAATTGGACTCCAACCTAAATTAAGTCTGAAAAAGTTGGTTTCGCATTTTTTTCAATTTTGTGTAAAAGTACCGCCTAGTGGCCAATATGTACCAAATTTTGCACAGATCCTCAGTGTGGAACAACATACTACTGGCCCAACGTTTTGTGTTAATCAGACAGACCGATATAGTGATATGACATCACTTCCTTTGTATGAGTACATGTTTTTCCTTTATTACTTTTGCATATTTTAGAGTATCAAAAGTCCTTTAATAACTTGTGATCATGAGAGTACAAAGATGACACGTGCAAAGTTTCATTCAGATCGCATTTACAGCCTAAGAGTAGTTTGGAAAAATAATTTCAGTGTATTTAATGATTTTGCAACCAAAGCGATACCCAGAGGCTAATTGGCCCCAAATTTTTCCAAGAAACTCAGTGGACCATTGGAAACTACTGAGACGGGTTTCATGCTAGTAGGAGTGATGGTTGCCAAGATATGCAACATTTCCTGTTTTGATTGCAACCTATAGGAGGTTGTTCCTTTATTAGTGACACATTTTTTGGATTGTAAAAATTCCTAATAACTTTTTATCATGAGAGTCCGTAGATTCTATGTGCAAAGTTTCGTTACAGCCTAAGAGCAGTTTCGAAAAACAATTTTAGCAAAGTGGCACCAAATTCTGCACAGAGCCTCAATGGACCATGGGTCCATTGAGACCAAGTTGTTCCTTTATAACTTATGCATGTTTTGAATTATCAAAATTCTTTTACTAAAGTTTCATCATGACAGTCCATTCAGCTAAATTCAGGAAAAACTTGCACATAAGGTTTTTGAATGTGCAATGTATTATGTGGGAGTTACTGGCAAAAACATACTCAACTCGATTATAGTGCCACGGGCTGGTGGACATGTCATTTTTGTTATTTGACGTTTGCACCATTCTATACCTCCCCTCAAAATTTCACTTACATAACTCTTTCGATGTATGCTGCAGTACCACTTTTACCAAAGGAAGAATAAAAATAAAATAAAAACCTGAGCAATTACAATAGGGTTTGCAGCACCACTGTGCTGCTGGGAGCAATGTTGCTTTGCTTGCGTGGATCTTAGCCATCTCAGGCTTGGACCCCTAAAAAATCTAAGCAATTACAATTGGTTTTCGAGCACTGTTGGTACTGGGAACCATGCTGCTTTTTATGCATAGCCCCTAGTCCCACTGGCTTGGACCCATAAATATTGCCACTGGCATTCTGCACACTGACAGTGTTATATCAATAAAATAACTACAAATTACAGTAGGAACACAGAACAGAATAAAATGATTATAGTACAATATAATTTACATTACATTATATTAAAATGTTTTGTATAAGAAAAACATAGTATTTTAGAATAATCACTGTTTTCAATAAAATAGTACAATTTTATAAATATAAAAAGTTGTGAATTAATATTTACAGTGTGTTTCAGGTTAAATCTGATTAATAAATATTATTGTTCTTTTTATCAGAAAAAGTGTCAAAGACCCTTTTGTTGATCGTACATGAATGTACAAGTGGTCAGTACATTCTCCTTAAGCTGGAAGAAAAAAAAAGGGACTTGAGTAAGGCTCAAACAGAGCTGAAACTCATCACCAAGTCACCTACACGATGGGGTTCCAGACTCAACATGATTGAGAGTGTTGGACCAGGAAAGGGCCATTTCTCAGGTCCTGAAGGCAGACAAGAGAACAAGGCATTTGGTCACAGATGCACTCTCAGGTGAGGACTATGTGAGTGGTTCTTCTGTAAAGTGCTTCACCTGTTGAAAGTCAACATCCTGAGTCTGAATAACAACGATACTGAACTAACAAAAACAATGAATGATTCTTGTTTACCTCACTTCTAAATATCAGTACCCCAACACTGACAATCCAGAGCTATTTCTGAGCCGGATTCCCTGCTGACCAGCAACATCGGCTCAACCTGCATCTACCTACGTTTGCATATCGGAGCCCTGAGGCAGAACAACCACCACCAAAGAAAGCAAAGAAAACATTGTCCATCTTTTTGAAAACCTCAGGTGCCGTAACTGCAGCCGAGGCTGCCACATCTGCTTCCCCATCTCTACAAGAGGCAATAGATGGGGAATTGAAGGCCTGCCTGTCCACACCAAATGCAGAAAGTGAGAACGATCCTCAGGAATGGAAAGTCCATGAGGGAAACTTTACAAGGGTTAGCCAACTAGCTAGAAAGTATTTGTGCATTCCGGCAACAGGTGCTTCCTCAGAAAGAGTCTTCAGCGCTGGTGGCAATATTGTCACATGCCAAAGGGCAACTCTCTTAAGTTAATATACAGGTTTTCCTGGCTAAGAAAGTGTGACTTAGATCTTTCATACTTTGTCTTCTTTTAGAAGGATCTATAAGTTGTAAGAAGATGTAAAAGATATGTTCTAAATCTGCTCGGTTTTCAATAGTCAGGATTCAGACATATTATTGCACATTTTGTTGTTTGTCATTTAACCTTTTTTTCAATAAGCTATTCACAGTGTTTTCTAAACCATGTTAAAATATTGTTTGATGCTGTGGAGCTAGATTTTTTTATTATGTAGCAAGAGTGCACTTTACTTCAGTGTTGTTTAACTTTAGAAACCAATGTTCATTTTGGGAGTTATGCAAAAGTCTCTGATTGTATTTGAATACAAGTTTCAACCATGTCAAAATTCTTGTTGAACGTTTACTCTGCAGAATTGCACACTTGATTAAAATCTTTTCGAAAAGGTACTTTGGCCTAAATGGTCAGTTACTGTTTTTTCTTTTAGGTTTTGATACCTTATAGGGCTATATTTTTAAATAGGGAAATTATTTTGGTTGTACTGTTCAGTAACTTGCAAAATAGTCTTAAAATCCAACATGAACAAGAATCATGATAAGGTTATGGATCTTGATTGTGCCTGTCTCTACACACTGCAGAAACCATGCACTACACCTCAATTTAAAATAACATCCTAAGAGCAACAGCACACGGTGGAATATTCACTCACCTCCATACCTAGTCAGGCCACATTAGCCCTCTATGTTGCCTCGACAAGCTTCCCTATGTATTAAAACCTTAAGCTCAGTTTTACATAAAGGCCTCAGTGAAGGAGAATAAGGTCAGTCCAAGGGTAACTGAGCCCCCTGACCGGGAGGCATATAAGCCAAATGTGATTCATCAAGGCCCAGAGCTCCAGGGTCAGGCCACAGTAAGGGACATGTATCCCTAGTAGGGAAGGCCTTGTTGCACCTTCAGAAAGTCAACATTCTCCAGTTTGTGCAACAAATCCTAATGAGGCTATTCTCTGTAGGGGGAACAAGGCCCTTGTCTGTGGAGATTTGTCCGCAGAGCTAAACAAACAAGGAAAAATTTAGTGAAGCGACCCATTCGCTTATACTCTCTCTGCCTCACACACACAAACCAAGACTGATCAGGTCAGAGAAGCCAAACTGTGTTCTGCAGGCCAATGCAAAGAGAAGGGTTAAGAGTGGTTTCACACAAAGAATCAAGTCATAAAATATTAAGCAGGAAATACACATAGGCATGTGAGTGATGGCCCATGACAAATAACTATTTGGTTAAGCTACTGGCAGTAGGTTAAGAAAGCATAGGTAGACTCAAACCCCCAATGTAAGATACAGTCCTGGTTGAAATTATTGGCAATGATGGTTTTACTGCATAAAAAAGGGGCTGACGGTTTCCAGTTTCTTTTTCACAATGGCGAAGACAAGAGAACTGTCCGAGAGCCTCATAAATGCTATTATCAGGCTACAAAGCAATCGTCAAAGATCTTTAAATCTGTTTCAATAGTTTGCAATACTATCAAGATGTTTCACAGTCATAAAATGTAGGGCTCTATTGGCGAGGCCAAGGAGGACACCACTACTGAAAAAGACACAAAAAGGCAAGACTAATGTTTGCAAAAACTTTTATAAATAAACAACAGTTTTCCTGGGATTATGTTCTATTGACAGATGAAACCAAAGTAGTGCATTGTTTTTTTTTAGTTTTTTTTGTATAGTTGACGAAATGAAGCCCATAAGGAAAAGAACACCCTACCTACAGTAAAACATGATGGAGCTTCTATCATGCTGTGGGGCTGCTTGCTGCCTCTGGTACTGTAGGTATTGTATGTATCCAAGGAATGATGAAATCTGAAGATTACTAAGGCATTTTACAGCGAAATGAGTTATTCAGTGTCAGAAAAGTAGGTTTGAGCAGGTCTTGGGTGTTTCAGTAGGACAACAATCCAAAGCACACATCCAGCAGCACAAAAGAATGGTTGAAAAGGAAGGATGGACTGTTTTAAACTGGCAAGCAATGAGTCCTGACCTAAATCCCATTGAAAACCTTTGGAGGGACCTGAAATCTGCCATTACATAAACGACTCCTGAAAACTTAGAGCTTGAACACATAGCAATGGAAGAGTGGCAAGAACTACTAGCAGACAGCTGCAAGAAGCTTTTTAGATGGCTACAAGAAACATTTAGAGTTTGTCATTGATGCCAAACGTTATGCAACCAAATATTAATGAAGGGTGTCAATAATTGTGTCTGGGGTACAGTTGTGTTTGTATTATTTCACTGTTATGCAAGTAATGTTTTTTTTTTTTTAATTTTCTTTTGTTCAGTAACCTTAGACATTTTATTAAAATATTTTGATTATACAAAACTGGTTCATTTGCATTTATATCTCTCAAGATATTCTCAGTTATGTACTTAAAATTCAGGGGGTGCCGATAATTTCAACCAGCACTAGTAAGTCCGCATTTTGGGCAGTCTCAAATGCAGTGTTGAGATTTATGTCCTGCTCATATAACTACTGGATTTTATTGCTGTGACAACAAATAGGCTAAACACACCGATGTAAGAAAAAGAAAATTAGTTAGGAATCATACAAGAAAAAAATCAAGTTATGACTGTAGAATAAAATTCATCTTTGACAAATATATGGGGCATAAATGTCAGAACCAATTATGGAAAAGTTTCTATCTTTGGTTGCTATTCCTACAAACGCAATACAGACCAAAAAAATTTACTGACAAGAGACAGCAGGACAGAAAAAGGGCGATGTTCAAAGACATTCCCATGTTTCTGATCTTTCTTTGGGGCCAGTTCACCTGAACCACATTAATTCATTTTTCCTTCCTGTGCCTCTTCCTTTTCATTAGGAAAACAGTGAAGGTAATGTCTTGTTGCAAAGCTCAATTTAAAAGTCAGATTGCCAAATATTACAAGGATATAGTTTGTCAATTCTATTGACCATAGTCCACTTTTTCTCAGAGGGGCGTAGAATAAAAAAGTGATAGTAATATGCAACACCTATTCCTTTTCAGCATCTTTCGCTTTATCAAATATACAAACAGTGACAGCTGTGGTGCAGACAGTGATATGGCAAAGCTCTGGGCCAGCGTGATGCTAGACAGGCACATGGGTTTGTTTCTCAGAGCACTTCTTCCCCGGCAGGGCCCTCTCCAGATCAGACAGCTGAAAGCAGTGTGCAGTGGCCAGAACCTGTAATATTTCACATATGCTTTTTGAGGAACAGCAGGCGCTATGTATTTCTTTAAAAAGCTGGGGAACCAAACCGAAAAGGGCCTATTGGGCAGCCTGCTTTCAGTTATGATGTCCATAAAGACGCTGAGATAGAAGCTGATGTGATGGATGGTCTGCGAGATGCCATGACAGGATCCATACCTCTGTCTGCTGAGGCTCCAGTTTGCTCGGGGGGATAATCCACATGCCAGAGACACGCCAAAAGCTGAATTTCCCCTAAATTTCCACTAAATTACACAGTATGCATCTAGCATCAGTAGTCAGGGTTCAAATCAGTTTTAGATAGTCATGTGGTGGTTCAGATACTGGAATAAATAAAGTTTGGAATAAAAAAATATGTATTTTCAGCTCACAGAGAATGTGAAATCTGATATCCTGCACTTACTAACTGGATGATTTAATTCAAAACAGGACAAGCTGCATTATGACTGAATCCATTAAGACAAATAATTTACAGATTATATTTTTATGTAAAGTAAAACTGAATTTTTAAGTGAGCATCTAAAATTACAGTCAAATGTACTGCAAAGTCAGGTGCCATTTCACAAGCTATATATTGTATACAAGTTTCTATACATCTTAATGCATTCTTCATTTAATCCTACATGGGGTTGGGATTGAAAGTATTCCACATTCACCAGAAAACTCCAAAAATACTGTTCTGGACTAACTAAATGTTTAGATAAATTGATTGATTGATATTTTATATTATTTATATATATTCATGGTTACATAGTGACCATTAATCCCCTCCTTACTGTATGTGTCATTCATTGCTTTCAGTAAGGACATCTTATCTCTCTTCTTTTAACTTTTTGATTATTATTTATTCTTTAGCTTTTGACTGATTCCAATTTCAATACAACCCAGTAATTCTATCAGATTTGACTTCATGCTTGCCTGTCTGAAATTAAAAACTGGATTAAAAACTTAACTTTTTATTGTTAAATACAGTTAAAATTCAAATACATATTTTTGGACCAGCCAAACACAAACATTTATTTAATGTCTCTCTGTGTCATGATGGTTTTGAATCTCACTGAGCGAAACGTTTAAAAGTCTTGGTGTCATTTTCGATCCTTCCTTGTCACTTGAATCCCACATCAAGTCTACTGTCAGGATTTTCACCACGTCCGCCAGAATCCACCCATTTTTCTCAATAACTGTTCGCTTCTCATCGAGACTTAATTATTGTATTTTCCTTTTCTCTGGACTTTACTGATTAATGATTGTTAAAAGAGGTTTAGGGATACTTCAGAGCTACAGGAAGGATTCTCCACTGATGCATTTCATTGCAATATGTTTGTCAAACTGATAAAAATACTTTAGTTTGGTTTAGCAGTATTACATACTGCACAATCTTAAATGGAACTTTACATTTTAATGTATTATCCAACCAACCCCTATACGCAATATTGAGAAATTAAGTTTAAACTAACGACTTAACAGTTATTTTTATGAAGCATAGCCTAATGTGCAAATCTCAGTGTGCATACATTACTTAGAATATGGATTTGGACACCAAACTGGCTGGTATAGCCTATTTTCTATAGCGTAAATCTTCTCACATTCTTCCATGTCAGGACTATAACTATGAAATTTGAGTCCTGAGTTGGATTTCATCCCTACTGAAAGCAAAATATTTATCTCAGATTGACCTAAATCCATGTCCCTGACAGGCCTGATAGTGAAAGGCTTTGTCTCCTCAGAGCTAGGAGAACATCTCTCTCTCAGTTTATCTGGCCAGCCAGCCTGTCAGCACCAAAAGACACAAATCCATACTACTGTGTAGCTGTTTGACATCTCTCCAAAGATAGACAGAGATTAGGCATGTTGGTGCCTTGGTCCACAGGATCCACCAATGTCTTCATTCTTCAGCTCAGCATCAAAGAATGAAGTGCAACAGTTCGAATTACAGACATCAAGAGTGCAGTCTCCATTGGCAACCAACTCCTGGCCTGATTAACCTCTGTGCCACCCCAAGGAGGGAAAGCAGAGAATACATCTCGTAGCAAGGCTAGATTAATTACAATACCAACAACTGTATATTAGCAACCAGACAATGGGTCACTCAGGTCATGCAGCCATTTCATGGCTCAGACCCTCAACCTCAACTCCTAAAAGGCAATTTACAGTGAAAGTTACAGTTGATTTAACCTTTGCCAATCATTTGTATTATTATTATTTTACATTAAAGTGGAACGAAATGTATTTTACAGTCTTTTTCCAGCTGTATCCTATCTCACTCCCTGTCTTTCTTAAATAGACTGCCAAGGCTTCTTAAAAAGATTTTCACCTTTTTCATTTTATATTTATTCATCTATCAGGCTGATTATATCAAAATATCTAATTTCCTATGAGTACAAATGCAGATTCAGATAGCTTAAGCTTTTTAAACAGGTCTACCATTTATTGCCTCTTTTTCCAACTAACATAAAAAATATTTTTCAGACTGTATGTGCATTACCTCACTTTCCTTTACTGCCACTGTTCAGGGAACATTTCCTTCAATTAAACACAGAGTTACAATCTGGAAAAATTACAGCATGTTATCAGCAGATGGACAAAAGATGATTCAGACCAGGCTAATATAAAGGCAGATGACGTATGGGATTCATTCTAAGGCAAAGGAGGTTAATATTGGTGTCGTCAGCAGAAGGTAATGGTGATAAATAAGAGCAAAAGAAAACAAAGAAACGCTGATTACACAACAGATGCTGATGCGGAAAATAGCAATTTTGCTAACTGTTACTTTTTCCAAGAAGGATGTATTCTATTGAAGGTAGCAGATTTTGCAAACAGATCTAGGCCACAAGAGCAAATGGAGGCATCATAAAAGCTTCCAACAAAAGTTCAACAAAAAACTCTGAATTTTGGTTTTATCACACTTTTTTCTGAATGGTGACACAAAGATAGCATAAAGACTGATTTAGAAACAGAGTGACGGACTGGCTTACAAAAGAACAGCTCTATGGAAAATCTTGTCCAGATTGAGGCCAAAATGAGATGGCAAGCAGCTGTTAGAGCCAGGTGTCCTGACCAGTTGTTCATAAGAGCTGGGAGGCCATGATGGAGGGACTCAGAGACATTTAGGAAGGGGGGGGGGGCATAGGTATAACAAGCAGATAGAGATGGTGAGGGTTGACAGGGAGGGAGGAAAGTGAAATGAAGAAAATGTATGTGTTCAGTAGGGTACACTCAAAGCAGTAGATTTTAGAGTTGGACACATGTACCAGTAGAGATCAGCACGCCAGACTTGACTCTGTTCTAGATTTGCAGTTGCTTTTTAAATTCCAGAAAGTGAACTAATAATTGCTCTGTGAATACACGTCAGTTCCTTATTGTTGCATAAAAAACAACAAATCACAACAGATCCATTTTACATAAAAAATGAACAATTTCCTTGAACAGCAGTTGACTAATTATTGCACTAAAACAGTATGTTGAACAAGCCATTGGTATCTATGTAATAAAGTTTTCTGGGCTAAAAGATCAACTGAGTTTATTGGTTTGATTTGATTTATTAATTGATATTTATTTAACATATAATGGTGTTCTCTGTATCACCTGTGGTAAAAGGGGGCTTTTTTCCTTTTCATTCTGTGTAAGTATCTCTGACCATATATAGTGCTGCTAATTGCTGTATGAAAGGATTCAGCACTCCGACGGCCCTTTAGTGATCAGGAGTTTAGTACTGTTGATGATGCATGGCTGCCCAATAATGAGAGGTATCGTCATCCTTGATTCCTGTCTTTATTGTAATCACAGTATAAATAAAGGATTTTCAGCCACTTGGTATCACCATGACCACAAGGTAGTATTAAACGTAATATTAAATCTTGCACAATGACATGCATACTGATAGTTCATATGGGCATCACAGATACAATTTAGATATTAGATCAAATACATAAAAGAAAATTCACACACAAATTTACCTCCTCATTTTAAGATTTTGGTTGGTAACTTGTGTTAATGAAGGCAACTGTAAGTCAGCACTAAGCTGGCTAGTATTGTTAACATGCCGAAGTCTCAACAGGACAACTCACAAGAAAGCCTCTGGACAGTGCGTACTACTGGGCTGATGTTGGAAAATAGCAAGCATAAGAATGCCCCCTGGTGAACTTTCCTGAAGTGTACAAGCAAATTCAAGATGATAAAGAAGTATCATAAAGCTAGAAAAGCCCAGCGGCAGGCTATACAAATGTTTGTAATGTTTTGCCACTACTAGACTCTAAAAACCAACGGTAAAAAACACAGGTAAAACACTTTCAAATTCAAATATGGGCAAGCTAACCATAGTGATTCCAGCATATGGCCAAAACAGGTTTGTGTGTAATTTGTCAATTTATGCTGTTCCATTGCTTACAATCTTTTTGGAAAATGAAATGTGAAGCATCCTTCACAGTCGTGGCCGTATGTTCTATGTGTGTAACATATTAATTTGTGGTGTAGGTGAGTAACTGGGAAATGTGTACTCCAGATACTTACTGTAAATTCTTGGGATTTCTTGGGAGTCCTCTCTGTTTCTTTGTGTTTCTAACAGCAAACACACGGATCACATCAAGCAGTGTCCGAGAAACTCTGATAAGAGAAAAGCATTAAGAAATCACTGAAAAACATTGTGTAAAATTTCCCAGCATAGTCTATATTTCTCCCACAGACGTTTGAACTTTATTAATTTGTTTTTATCTATGGCTTTCATGAAACAAAGTAGAAACATATTTGTGGAATTGACCTATACAAAACACTTCACTTGTCTTTAAATAAACAGAGCAGAGACTAATGAAACTGAAGACTGGGGTCACTTGTACTGATGTATTATGTCCAGACATAGGGTTGGGGGATCTTTATTAAGAAAACTGTGGGAGATAGGAACAGGCATTTATTATGATGATGGTTATCAACAAAAATTGAAAATCTAAGCCTAATTAACAAACTAAAAGAACTCTGAAGCTCCACTTAAACAAAAACACATTTACCCACGGTGTCACAGTTTTAGCACTAATATTGTGTTGTTGTTGAAGCCCAATACTTTCCCTCAGTCCAATCAACTGACACAGTGCTTTTTGCATTTCATTTTCCACTTCTGTTTCTAACAGTTCTGTGCCTCGAGAGCTGCTGGTCATATTCATATGATGTTCAGAAGCTATAAGCAGAGGATTAGTTTGCTAATGCTTGTAAGAGAAACACTTTCACAACAAACTAATGAAACAAAGAGCAAAGTCCAAATGCATGGGGAATTTAAGATACTTTTTACTTTCTCCAAAAATAAGTAATTGCTCCTCTTTTAGAAAATCAGAAGCTAACTTGACTGATACTACCATTATGCATGACTGAGATAGGGATTTGTGTGATGGTGCTGTACCTTAAAACATTAAGAAGTGAAAGTAACGGGTTAGTTTTTTCGTGTGGTAAGGATCACGGATATTCTAACCAGTCATTTCATATAATCCTAAAAGAGGTCACTGTTTAGATCACAAATACTAGCTTCAATATTTGCAATGTAACATCTCTAGAAGCCTTAGAATACCTAAATGTTACATACCATATCTGCTGGAGGTTCTGACATCTAATTTAGAGACTGGTTTCATGGATGTGGCTTTAAAAAAAATATGGAATGCGAATAAGATTTTTGTAGACTATAGGTATGACAAAAAAAAAGGCGGAGAACAAGGAGTCAATGTAGCCATTTTCTTTTAGACACTTATATTAAGCTGTTATAAATTGAGAAGCTAAAATTAATTGAGCTTTTATAAATTGAGAAGCTAAGTTGTTGGACAAATAATTGCTTCAGTAAGATAGAGCTGACTGACACTTCCCTTCCCTGCAAACAAAAACTCCTACTCCCACAAGCAGGTGTTCAAATAAAGGGGTTGAGCGACTTCTCTTAAAAATAGAAGAACAATACACCCAAACACAGCAGAAGAGTAGAACACAAAAAATATTTTGCACAACAATTGTTTCGACATTTACTAATGGAAATGTCCTGACAAGGTCTGCCACAAGATGCTTTTTGCTACATGTTTTAGCAAACAAACAATACAAAAATTATGCACTAATAAATGTTACACTATTTATTCGCAAGAGTTAACGTAGCAAAAACTTAAAATAACCACAGACACGCATATATATGAAATTCAGTTGTTACTTTGAGTTTTGAATGTTAGTTTTAGGCTGTAAGTTGTTCTTAAATCCATTTAAAGCAAAGTATGACGTTATCATTGTAATTCGGCCTTATGTCAAATCACAGCTGACCCTACCAATTTGCAAGCTAGCGTGAACCTTTAACGCTAAAGCATATGCGAACGTGAAATACGCTGCTATTAGACACGCTGTCTCATGATTACAGAATGCTCCAATCTCTGGATATTCAGCTTCGTTTTACCACCTAAACAAACTGACGCTGACGTTTAATCTCACCATGCTAGCTAAATTAATGCTGACTGACGCTGCTAGCCAGCTAACCTCCCTGACCAAAACAGCTGGCTAAACAATAACGCTAGCTCTGTTGTTTCTTTCACAACCTAGCTGCATAGTCACATGAGCACCCACCTGGTATGAAAGCAAAACACACGGTGAGTACTTAAAGGCGAAAACAAAAGTATTCCTGGTCCTCTGCTAAAGTGTTTGCCGGATGCATAGGTATCCACTATACAAGCATCAAACGATGTTAAGTGGGCAGCTGCGCACTGAGTTCTTGTTTGCACTCGACAGCAATTACGAGGTGTCTGCAAAAATGTAGGGAACTTCGGCAGTAGGAGGGGACAATGTACCTTAGCCACATATCTCCTAGT
The DNA here is from genome assembly GCF_016859285.1 of Xiphias gladius. Taxonomy (NCBI): domain Eukaryota; kingdom Metazoa; phylum Chordata; class Actinopteri; order Istiophoriformes; family Xiphiidae; genus Xiphias; species Xiphias gladius. Next base: position 20,794,181 of record NC_053403.1, on the reverse strand, counting down.
GGTCTATGTAGGGGTAAAGTACTTTTATATTATTCTAGTAATTTTTATTGCAATTATATAAGTAGTCCTTCTTTATTCTTGTATTATTAAATTTGTAGAAATAAGCACACATTTTTGGTGAGATTTAAAAATACAGGGCGGTATAGATCAGTCATAGCAAATTCATAAAGACCAGTGAAAAAAACGGAACAACGGAATCATTATATCAATTTTAAATAACGAATAACTGTCAAACAAATATGGTGCTGATGCAACATTATAGTAAATTGGGCATACTTCATGACAAATAATATTTCAAAAACAATATTTCAGTTTGCCATCCAGTTCTTCCATAACAGTTATGGCAGTAATGCACCTGAGAAGAGTATTTTGCAACCCACAATAAATATGGAGAAGATAGGACAAGATGGAAGCCAATAATAATAACTAAAATAGGAGGGAATTCGCAAAAAAAATTACTCTGAAGAATTACAAGCCTTTAAAATGGTTGTAGTTTCCCTCTGCTGCTCAAAAGTACATTACATGACTGTACATCAGGGTTAAGCTCATAAAAACCTGTCCTTTTTACAGTCTGCCCAGTTTGCTCTGGCCAAAACATGATTAGACTTGCTCTAATAAGTGTTGCCTTGTACTCATTATAATACCATGCAGACTCAGAGCATCATCTTGGATACAATAGTTTTACTGAACTCATAAAAGAGATAAGAATATTACAAATTATAAAAGGGCTGTCCATTGCCTAAGCATTTATATGTGTGCATATGCAGTATCCACAAGCACGCATAAAGGTGTATAGTCCCAGGATTTTTTTGCAAGGAGGTGTAGTCAGGTAATGAACAAAACTTAAACAGGCATTATGATAAATGTAATTTCCTGTTTGAAAAGTGTTGTGAGAATGGTTTAGTTTTATATTACCATGATGAGGACATGTATTGTGATTTTTTTTTGTGTCTGTCCTACAGAGGAAAGCTTTGTATTCCTGTGAAAATTCAGAGCTTTACTCTACTGGCCCAAGGTCGAAAGCTACTATAATACAAGAAACTACGACAATAATGTTTGCATAGATGAAACCTCATAAAAATTTAGGATTCAACTCAAGTTCAATTAATCAACAGTGACATTAAATTGAACTGTATCATGTCCTTGTAGCCTTGCAGACATTTTCCATCACCAACAACCTGCAGGACACTTTGTGTTTCTAAGAATGTGTTTTTTTTTTCTCATTGCTAAAGTATTTATCTTGACAAACAGAATTTGTGTAAAATTTAAGAAGAAAGAAAGAAAGAATTCAACTCCTTTTACCTGGAATATTCCTGAAAATTTGATGTTTTTATAATGACATTGAACTCCTGCTTCCCCAAACTTTCTCCTAAAAACATTACCAAAGTTTGATATCATGTTGGTAGTAACCTAATTTTTTTTCAAAGCATCATGTGACAAGAACAAGACATTGACATTTATAAATGTGTTATTTTTTTCCTCATACAAAAAGAAATGACTTGATTTTTCTTTTCTCATAGGTAGACTCTCAAATCAACAAGGAAATCACTGAAAAAGGTGGACAAATTATAAATTACTTTATTCAGTAAGAGAAAAGGTTTCATGCTAGGAGAGATATTATGATCGTCCATCAAACAAGCATCACAGAATACACACTTTAATTTTACAAAAATGGTTTTTCTCTAAATGAAGAATTGAAAACCCAGTTAGTTACTATTGTAAAAAAAAAAAAAAAAAACATAGTTATTTTCTAGACTTGAAAAAGTCTACCTCATTTATGGACAAAATTCAATTTGTTTCATGAGTTTAACAGCTGCAGTGAAGAAACCAATTTAGCTATATTGTATAAAGAACATAAAAAAATCACACAAATGTAAAAAATCCAAATAAAAGATAACTCTAAAAGATAACTCTAATGTGTATCAGATCAGTCCGTGCAGACAGAAAAAAACAACACATATTGGACAAAACACTCCTTTTTTTTCACTGAGGATTATTTTTGGACAATAGTTGTCACATGGGGGCAGTATGACTACAAGGCTATATAGTAAATTGCACAGATTTTGCAGAGCAGCATTCAAACCTCATTTACAAAATCTGTGGTACTGCTTTTTAAGTGAAAGTTGTAGTGTATCTCATATAGCAGTCTGTAAATATGTCATCATAAGCACCTTATATGAGCACTATGAGTCCACTTTGTACAATGCATGACTGTTAGGTCACAGACACCTCCTTTAAAAGCATTAATATTAATTATATATTACTGTGCAATACAAATGTTTTAAAATTGATCTGACTTGCCTGTTCAAAAGATCTTTGTCTGTAGTTAAAGGAGAGCAGAGCACTTGTTACTCTCTTTTCCTTGCTCTTATTTTCCCAGCATGACCTCTGTATCAAACTACATATTTGAAAATTATCATCCATGGAATTTTACCTGACACAAAAACTTTCCCTCTGCATTTGTAAGCAATTATTATTATTATTATCTCTTTAAAGCTCATAACAGTGAGTTTAAGAATAAAACAGTATAGCTTATCAACAAAATAGGCAACAACATGGTGTCACCAGACTTATTTTTCTGGAGTATAAAGAGAATGTCAATAATTGCAACAACTCTGCAGAGGTACAACAGGTGCAGGCTGAATAGAAGGAAATAGCACAGCAAAAAATATGAATGGTTAACTTTAATGGGCTCTGGTTTTCAGTTGAAATGTCTAATTGATGTGCATGCTAAGTTAGCCACCTGGATGCATTTCCTCTCCAGAGTTAAGCCTCTTTTAATTTCTCTTTATTGCTGATATTCTTCCTCCTAAAGCAGCTGAGCATACAACTTGGTGCTGCACATCTGAAACATTAAGAACTAAAAATATGTAAAGAGATCCACACATTTGCAAGGTTTGTAACTTAGGTGGGTCTGCTTTTGGAGATGATACTACACATGATCGTTTACACCTAACAAAAATGAGCTGGCGATGGTCTCTTGCCCTGTGGCAGTTATCTACTTTACCCACTTGGTAATCAAGCCTTGTTAATATCCATTACTTTCTTTTTTACAGTTTCTTACATTGACAATCTTAATACACATGCGTACGTTGTACATTCAATTATATTGTGAATACTGAGGGAGTTTTTTTTAATATTCGAGAGTCTGGGTCATCATTATACTGTAGTGTGTTTTCATCAAAACTGCTGAATTTAGATATTCTCCTTTTCCCCTCTTAAATGAAAGAATAAATGCCATTTACTTTGTTTTTAAATCGAGCAACAACCTTATTTCCAAACTGCAATAAAATTTCTGATTTTCAATTGTATAGTGTTTCATTTATGCCTGTCAGTAGGTGCTGGTGAGGTTGTACAAGTGACCTCTGTGCCAGACATCACTCACACAATTCACTCCAGCAGCGGCAGCAGGGTTAAGAGCAGAAGCAGCCTCTATGGCCACATGAAAAACTGCATCGCCTTTTGTGACAATTGTAGATCAGTGAGCTATCAGGTCCCCCCCCTCGCTCTCGTTTCAGGGATTTGTAGTTTTTAGTGTAAAGAATGCTGCCGCGTGGTAGAGGCCTATGTGAGTGTAAAACTACAGTTCCCTCAGAGCTGCTCGGAGGTGTTAGTTGTCAATATGGCTGTTGTCAGACAGACAAAGCAGAGAGGCAAATAATTCGCCTCTGATTAGAAATCCTTGGAAAAAGGTCGGACAGGGCACTGTAATCAAATTGCTTAATTGTTCGGCTGCAGTAAAAGACGCAGGGGTCTTTGCTCAATTTGCAAACTTAAATGGTTAAGTCGACGATTTGAACCAAGGTAAGTCATGTACTTAGGTATCTACAACACCCAAAGTGATGTTATTAATATCAAACGTTCGCTAGCCAGCGACATCAGCTAACTTCAGCTAGTATCAGCGTTGGCATGGCTAGCATGTTATGCTAATCAATCCACAACCCCTATGCTACCAAAATAGCCTATTTGAAGTTGCTAGCCGCCCCCTGTGATACGAACTGACTGTTGTCAGTATAAACTCAGCGGCAGCGGTACTGAAGAAGATTGAAATCATCCTGTTTTACAGGGTTGCAGGTTGGCTCATTTAACGTTACACAGGGCATTGTCCGTCTGACACAGGAATATTTGCTAACGTTAGCTTTTGGGCAAAGGGCGTGAAACATGGCATCTCCAATGGCTTGCCTGCAGCGCTGACACGATTTGTGCTCTCACTGCAGGCCCCATAGTCAGCAAAACAAACACACATGCAGGAAGAAAAGTTAACAGGGACTATAGTCAAATTTAGGGTTGGAACAATATAGAAAGGGGAGTTTGGTTTGCAGTGGGAATATCTGATGCATGCAACCTGTATTTAAGGGTGAGAATACCTCGTCTCTTTTTGCTTGCACGATGAAAAAACCAACATTGAAACTGTGATTTATTCCTTTCTGAGTTCTTGAACTTGGTTGGACTCTTATGAAGTCATTATCATACCCGCCAACGATGTGGAAAAGGAAATTTGCTTTACCATCTGTCAAACACAGCCCCATTTCAGTTGCGCTTGTCCTATATTTAGACAGAAGAAGGATCAGTCATAAACTTCTTATACACCTGTCCAGCCTGTGTTATTTGACCTACAGTATACTCATCTAGGGCATTAATTTATTTATTACTAAAATTAATTTATTCCAGGGGCTAACCTCTGCTCAGTGTAGCTCAACCAGTTAAACCAGCTTTAGCCAAAGTGAATAGTTAAGCTGGTAAATACTTATACAGGACGGGTAAGGATTTCTCACTCATCCTTTTGTTTGCAACAAACAATGTGATTGCACAGAATACCACATAATCGGACTATTGAAGTAGATAGTGCGTGTATGTATGTGTTCAAAGCAGTGAAATTCTAGTTCATATAACCACTTTGAGAGTTGTAGTTGTTTTGCAGTGTAACTGTGCTTGATAATGATTTACATCTTTAGTAGTGTTCCTCATGAATTTGTAATGACAACTTAAGAGACTAGTTAATGTTCACCATTGCTACTAAGCTATTCTGTGGAATAGAAGTAATTTATTTCAGAGCTGACTCAAAGTGACTTTCCCTGTAACCGTCTGAAATGTTGGCAATTGTTCTTCTCCTTTTAAAGCCTGGCATTTCAGACCTCTAAAGGCTTGTATTTACCTTTGTCATATTACCTTCCTTTATGATAACCATAAAACACCACATGTGCTCTCAAGTCATTTGGTTTTTTTCTGTTCTCCGAACAGTTTAGACTAATGCAGATGTAGTAGAATGCTGGGGACCCCTTTTAAACCATTTATCATATCAGCATAGGTTGGGCAGGCACAGAAGATGGAATATCTACCGCAGTCCGATTCCAGTTTCATTGATTTTTAGCACAGCAAATTGCATATGAAAAACATACAGCATGGGAGATGTGCAGAGCCGGGGATATATTGTTGCTCTTAAAGAACAGCATACAGTGTGTTAAGATAGCATCAGCTGTCAAGGTGACTCTGGCACTCTGTGTGTGTTGGCTGCTGGTTCCCAGAAATAGCAGATTTTTATGCCCTGCCTCTCCCTCCCTTTTTCTTTCACACTTATATCTCTCGCCCTTGTCTTCCTTTTCTTATCTGCTCCCTTTTTATTTTCTCTTGCAGTTTTTCTCCTTTCCCACCCATCTCTTTCTAAGTTACCCCTCAAACTGTACTCCACTACCTTTCCCTGCCTCACTTCTCCTTTCCCATTATTCTCAATTTCTTGCCATCTGCAACTGTGTTTCTTTTCTCTCTTTCCTACTTAATCCTCACCATCCCTTCATCTGTCGCATTTCTGCCTGACATTTGTCCTTGCTCCTCCTTTTCTCCATCCCTTTTTTCTTTTCCTGTTTCTACTCCAGATCATGAACATCCACTTCCTTTCCTTATCTTCCCCCTGCATTTCCTGTTTCCTTTCTCCTCCTCATATTCCTCCTCTGTCTCACAACCTGTCTGTCTTGTCTCTCATCCAACAGCAGGATGTCCGAGTTCAGTGAGGAGCCGCGCTTCACTATTGAGCAGATAGATCTGCTACAGCGGCTGCGTCACACCGGCATGACCAAGCAGGAGATCCTGCATGCACTTGACACTCTGGACCGGCTGGACCGGGAGCATGGCGACAAGTTTGGCCGCCGCACCTCTTCTTCCTCCTCCTCCTCTTCCTCCTATGGAGTAGGCGGGGTAAACAGCTGCACCAACAACTCTGCCTCTAATACAACTACCACATCATTCAACAATAACAACACTGCCTCGGCAACCACCACCTCTTCCGTGTCATGCAACGGCAACAACAGCACCATCAACAGTGGCGAGGGAAGCGCTGGCAATCACTCTGTGGCTGCTTCCTCTTCCACAACCTCCAAAATCTCTACCGCCACACAGACGCAGTTTGGCAGCAGCGGGGGACTCTCGCCATCTCCTAGCAACAGCTACGACACCTCTCCGCCTCCAGGACCGCCACCACCCTCTGCTATCTTGACATCACCAGTCTCCTTGGTGGCGCTGTCACAGAATGGGCGTGATAGCTTAGCTGCTACACCCAATGGGAAGCTGTCTCCTCCACGATATCCAGTGAACAGCGCGGCTGCAGCACGGGCTTTTGGGTTTGAAGCTACAGAAGAAGACCTGGACATTGATGACAAGGTGGAGGAACTGATGAGGTCAGTGGTGGCAGGACGAATGGAGCTATAAAACTTAGTGTTTGAAACTTTTTATTTTAAGCCATTTGTCCAACTTGAGTTTGGCACTCAACTGGACAACAGTTGAGTGCCAAACGTAACATACGAGACTACATTTCATCTGAGATTGTGGTTTTCTAGTAGTTTCATAGCTTAACTGAGTTGTCTTTTACTAGTGTGAAAAGCTTCATTCACTCAAGTCAAACCATGTTTGAAATTACTAAACTGTTCTTGCTGGATGAAATGAACAGTGAATGAATGAATGAATGAATGGTCAGCTGAAACTCTGCTGAAGCTCCGTTGTGTGTAGCTGCTTTTGGAAGGCATACAGATTTAAAAACTGAGATTCAAAGTTAATTCTTGACCTTGGAAACAGAAGTTAGGAAGCAATCAAACGACAAAGTCCATTTAGTCTTTGAGCTTTTGATCATATAACATGAACTTCATGAGCAGATTCAGAAAGCATTTTTCACCACAGAGTCCATTTAGTTTCCATTCTGGAACTTCAAATTTAAAAAGAAGGTTTAATGTTAAATGAGAAAAGAATGTATTTAAGCTAGTCCAAGGTTGGTTTACCTGCTAAAGTAGTGTAATTACTTTGTCTGTGGCTACAGATTATGTTCACAAAGATTTGACTATTGGAAAATAGTTATGCTGTCACAGTCTGACTTCCTTTTTTTGTTACAGTAATTGTTATTATTGGGAAAGTGTTGGTTGTGCTGGAAAGATTTTTTTTTTTTTTTTTAATCCACTCTGCAATTATGCTAGGTGATATAACGAAATGAGCTGATCATTCATGGAGTCCATTCCATCATTATTTGTTTGGTTACACTGATGCCAAGAATGCCAGTACCACTGGAAATTGGGAGCGACTATGTGTCATTTCAGGGAGAACGGTTACTTTTAAGGTGAAATAGTACTTTGAGGTGTTGAAGTGGTTAAACTGGAGATACAAAATTGGTATGTCCTACATTATCTGGCAGTCTTTCATTATAGCGAAGGTTTGCACTGGCAGTGTGTTTGGTAGATTACAAAGGCCAAATTTTGCCGAGGTGTTGAACAAATTTTCTTCAACCAGCTCCTTGTTGTCTTCATTAACAACGAAAATTACTGGAAATGGAAACAGTACAAGCAGATCAGTCAAAGTTCTTCAGGTAGCCCTGATGTGCAGTTACATTTTTGAGGAGGTGGAGCTACAGAGAGAACCCCTAGATAACTACAAGAGACAGCCCTTTACACATGCAGCAGGCAGCACCACACTTTGATTCTGGTATTGCAACTTTTTGTCATTATCAGTAATTTGGGTTATTTTCTCAATGGATCAGTTGAATCAATTGTATGGTCTATAAAATGACAGAAAATGATGAAAGATGCCCATCACTATTTCCTAAAGCCTAAAGTGACATCTTCAAATCTTCTTTTGTCAAACCCCAAAGATACTCACAATTACTATCACATAAGGCAAAGAAAAGCAGCAAGTCCTCGCAATGGAAAAGCTGACCAGTGAATGACTAGCATCTGTGCGTGAAAAATGATTTAGTGCAACTAATAAAATAGTTGCTGATTAATGTTGAAGCACGCCAGCTTCACGGGTCCTTTGATGAGGAGAGATCACTCGGAGACTTTATTCTTAGTAAAACAAACTGCTTCATTAAACCTTACAGATATATCTGGAGACACAACTCGCTTGCGTACCCAGTTATGTCAAACAAACAATTGTTACCGCAGTAATAGTAGATTCCAGATCTGGCCCATGGTCCAATTAGTGTCTTGTTTTGGTAAGTGACATTACACCAATCTGGAGAGATCTTGCCATGATTACTCTGTGGGGAATCTGATGTAAAATTAAAACATACATATCCTCCTTCCACTCTGTGAGGTGTAAATCCCCCTGTTGAGGTGGTGTGGATGATGGGTGGGAAAATACTAGCCAGTGTGGTACAGTTCTTGGGAGTAGCCTGATGTGTTAAACCTAACATACAATCATAACCCCATTTGTCATCGGGAAATAATGGAGCTGGTTCGGCGTATAGCTGTGGTCTGGCGGCTGCACATGCTACACAATTTCCCACCTTTTGGTCAAATGTCTGAGCTATCCATTCTAACCATAAGTTATTTTCTCTGTAACCTGTGGCTAATGCTATCACATCTAAGGGTTTGAGTCGAGTGTAATCAAAACTAATTACTGGTTGGGATTTTATAGGTGAGATTGGAGTTGGTATTGGTCTTGGAGTCCGAGCCGTGTCCCCCTCTCTGGGTGTTGTTGCATTAGGTGGTGGAGTTTTGGGTGGGTCTAACAGACTGATCTTAATTAACCCCATAGGGTCTATCCCGGATACATCTACCCCTAAGATTAAGTAAAATGAATCCTCATTTACCTTGTGGCAGGTACCGGGAGCCCATATCTGCTTACCATACAGGTTCTGTCGCATCTCTCGGATGGAAAATAACAACGGATTAACAGATGGCTTCCCCTCCATTTGGACAAACTGACCTCTGGCTATAGAAACCTGGGATGCCCCCCTTCGATTTTTCTGCTTTCGCCACGTGTTAGAGGGTGAGTAATAAGGATCAATGCTGTGCCAAACTGCTGACCAGGAGGAGCACCAACTGTCTATTCCTGGGGTTCCCAAGCCACATACATACGCTTCATAGTCCCTTCAACTAGGAGGGTGACGACCACATGGAATAACATCACATAAATCAAATTGGAAGGTTGTAGTGGAAACTTTAATATACTTCAATTCTACTCCACCATATTTCCTAAGGCACGGATTGGTGGAGCCCTGTATGACATTTTGACCTGGAGATCTTATACCTCTGGAGTTGGATGTCCCCCTGCTACGAGGAAACCCTTCAAACACCAACACACTAATACATCCTGTAACTACTAGCCACCTTGGAGAGCCCCACATCCCCATCTGTACACTGGGGTTTCTTAGTTTTTTTTGTACTACGTAGGCAATTCAGGAGTTTTTAACCTTCTAATTATCTCACAGTGACTTTACTGGATGTGTGATTACCCCAAGCGTGTACCTCCGGATAAAGCTAACTTTAATAATGCTAGAGCAAATATGATACAAGCAATCAACCAAACAATAATCAATACACACAATACACCTCGGGACATATTCACTGTATTTCTTCTTTCTTCAGTCTCAGGGGTCGACTACCCTGAGACCGTTCCTCAGACCAGGGGATTATATTGCCCCTTCAGTTGAGGTTTGGGATTTCTCTGACTCAGCCGAGTCAGTGCTCTTTTCTTCTTGTTGCTGCTGGAAATGCTCCTGGACCTTGGTGAGGGATCAGGATGGTTCTTCTGCGATGGTACACTGGCTCCAATGGAACCACGTTTCACCTTTTCCTCTCAGACGGATGGCGTGGGACGTCCTCTCTGTCACCTCGAACGGGCCTGTCCACCTCCAGCAGAATCCACTTAGCAGCTGGGATGGTGGTTTCTCCGGTCCGGACGTGCTTTTCTCCCACCTGTTTTGAGAAACTTGAAACGAGAGCTTGGAGTTCATTAAAATATGTCTTATGTTCCCTTTGTTCTTTTTCTGTCGGTTCTAATTTGATCCCTGCCCCTGGCCCTGGAAACTGTCTTCCAGTCAGCAGTTCATACGGTGTAAAACCTGTCCCTTGGGTTAGTGAGCTCCTCACTGACATCAATGCCAGTGGGAGTGCGTCTACCCAATTCAATTCGGTCTGTGCACAGATTTTAGCCAATTTTTGTTTGATGTTTTGATTCATTCTTTCTACCTTCCCTTGGGACTGAGGGTGGTACACTGTTCCAAACGCATGCTTCAGCCCTAACATTGACTCCACCTGTTGCAGATTTGCATTCTTAAAATGAGTTCCGTTGTCTGACCTCACTTTTTCTGGAAAACCGTGTCTTGGAATGTACTGATTTATCAAAAACTTTATCACTGAGATGCTATCTTTTCTTAGTTGGACATGCTTCTGGCCACCCTGTGAATGTATCCACACACATCAGGATGTACCTATATCCTCTAACTGCCTCTATCATGTCTGCATAGTCAATTACTATTCCTTGGACTGGAACAGTATTGATCGGGAAAATTCCCATTTCCGGTTTTACTGTGGGTTTTGAGTTAAACATGGTACACACTGAACACCTCTTTACGTATCATGCCCTTTACATATAACGATAGCCACCTTTTTTGGTAACGACAGTGCCTCCACCAGTTCTTTCATCTCCCCCATGTTTGATAGGTTTATTGCTTGCTGTGAGAAACCCTGCTCTGACCCATTGACCTAGTTCTACGTGTGCTGCACCTGCTGCATAGGCTGAGTCAGTGTAGATGGTTATCTCTTTCCCGGTTCCCCATTTTAGAGCTGCAATAACGGCTTTTACTTCAGCTCTTTGGGCTGACTGTGGCCCCTGTAGCCGACCTGTTTCTATAACTTCAAATCTGTCTTGTTCTCTTTTAACCACTGCATATCCTGCTTTCAGTCCTTCTATTTCATGTTTAAAACAACATCCATCTGTGAATAACTCTTCTGACCCTGGGATTGTCTGACATTCCAAATCCACTCTAACCTTTTCCTCCTTTACCACTTCTTGAGCACACTCATGTGGTTCTCCTGAGCCCATTCGGTCTGCCATGTTGATGCCTTCGTGCGTGAATGTTAAATTTAGAGCTTCCAATGTTTTACAGAGTCTCTGCTGTCTGAGTGATGTCATAGTAAACATTTGAGAGTTCACAAATGCTACCACACTATGTGTTGTTAACACCGTTAGTCGATGCCCCATTACTAGGTGGGCGGTTTTCTGGATGATTTTTGCTACTCCTGCTGCGTGTTGTGTGCACTTGGGATGTCTTTTTTCCACTGAATCTAGCATTACGCTCACATACATCAATATTTTCCTACCTCCCCCTTTTTTCTGAAACAGAACTCTGTTTGCCACGCCCTCTGTTTCAGAAACGTCCAGATAAAATGGTGAACCATAGTCGGGGAGGGCTAGTTCTGCTCCTTGTGCCAATTTCTGTTTCAATGTTATGAACCCGGCTTCCGCTTCTTGCATCCATGTCAGGGTTGCCTTCAGATTCCGCATGGCTTGTTCCCTAACCAATCGTCTCAGAGTCTGTGTTATCCCAGTGTAATTGGAGATGTAGTTCCGACTGTACCCTGTCCATCCGAGAAATGATAACATTTCTTTGACTGATTGCGGTTTGGCGTGATGTAGAATGGTGGTGCGATGGGCTTAAGAGAGCCCTGCCCCCTTTTGTGATATCACTCTCCCCAGAAAAGAGACTTGTGTCCATACTGCCTGTAATTTGGTCTTGCTTACTTTGAACCCTTTTTCTGCCAATTTGAGGAGAACATTTCCTGTTGCTTCAAAGCAGGTGTCTGGGATGGGTGCTGCCAACAGCAAATCATCAACATACTGAATTAATGTAACTTTTGGAGGTAAGGAACAATTTTCCAACGCTGCTTTTAAAACCTGATTAAACAAGCCTGGTGATAGGGCAAAAAATTAACTGCCATCCCTTATAGGTGAACGAGTAAATGTCTCAACATTGCTCCTCTAACGGTAGACAAAGGAATGCATCTACCAAATCAATACATGTGAACCATTTCTGGTCTGGTCTCAAGTTAGTCAGTGCCATGTATGGATTTGGCACTGAAATGTTGGGTGTTGTGAGGATGTCGTTTATGGCTCTTAGATCATGTGCCATCCGGTATTTACCTGTGCCTGGTTTTTTAACAGGTAAAATTGGAGTGTTCCATGGTAGGTTCTAACACACCTACTTCTAGCAATCCCTCTATAGTCTCTGCTATTCCCTCTTCCTCTGCTGGTTTTCTGTGATACTGTCTCAGCCAGATAGGACGGCCTGTTTTTACCTCAAACGTAACTGGAGTGCAGTCAGTCAGTCCCACATCAGTGGACCCTGATGACCAGAACGATTCTGGCATCTCAACTAATATATCTGCTACCTTAGGATGGTCCATTTTCTCTCTACCATGCTCTTGTGAAATTTGATCATGTTGCAACAAAACAGTGTCTGTAGCTGTCATGGAAATACAATATGTTTTACAGCTGGTAGAGAAGCTAACTTGTGGGATCTGTGTTTGTAACCAATCAGTGGTCTCCACAGCCTTTTCACCATGGGACCCAGATCTTTAGCCTGATGGATGGGATCTAGGTCTAGTGACCCATGGGGCACTGCCTCTTCACCCATTTGGTACCACCTGCTGCTACACCCTCTGGCCCCACATAGATGTTCTTAGTTTCCAATTTCCATTCTTTCCCTTCTAATCGTTCGTCAAATTGTTCTTGATACCACTCGGTGTTCGAGCGATTATAAAATAGGGTGACATGGGGTGGGTCCGGGGTAGGAAGGTACGGTTCGAGGAGTGAGATCCAGGGTTTCCACTGCAGATAGGCCACCATTACACCATGCTGTTCAGGGGTATCATGTTGTAATAACCCCCAGTAGATGTCAGCTAGTTCAGGTTGGCTGGATCTCAGCAGCCACTGTCCTCCTTCAACTGAGAAGTGTCCGCAGATAATTCGAGTCTTATCAGGGAGTGTAACCACCAGCCCCTCGGGACTACACAGAATGTTGGCTCCTAATTTAATGAGCAAATCTCTGCCCATTAAATTGATTGGTACACTGGTGGAGATAACATACGGATGGAGTAATGTCTGACTTCCCACTCTCGTCGGAAGAGGCTTAGTAACAGGCAGCTTTTGTCCTACCCCTGAGAAACCCACAACTTCAACAGTCTCGTTGGAAATCTTGTCCTGTGAGGGCCTTTCATTCATGGTGGAATATGTGGCCCCTGTGTCAACCAGAAACGGCAGGGTGTTGTTCATTACCCTCAGAGATAGTATAGGATCTGCCTCAGCCTTACTATCGGGGTCTCTCTGTGGGGTGTGTCAATACTGGCTGTCCTCCTCCTCCTCTTCAGGCCACCAGTCACTCACTGGATACTGGCCCTGGGGAGGCGGCGCTACCTGCGGATTGGGTGCCACTGCTCCACCTCTTGGAGGTCCACCACGCTCCCTCCCTCGTGTGGGTGGGTTGGCATACGGACACTCCTTCGCCCAATGTCCGTCTTGGCCACAACAGAAACATCCTCCCCTTGACTGCATACCCCGCGTGGGCCGCCCCTTACTCCTCCCCTGAACCAACCTCTTTCCCCTCGGGCACCTCCCCTGCTCCCTCCCCAATTTGCTCGAGACCATCCCCGCCCTTGAGGCCCTGTGGGATGGTAACCTTGCTCCTCCCATGGTGGGGTGGGGTAAAGGTCGGGCTAGGCTCCAGCCACCATCTGTTTACTGGCACCAGTCTCTTTTTTTCTTTTTATCTGTGGCTTTTTGCCTAGCCTCCCCCAACTGTAATTTCAACAATTGTTTTTGCAATTCTTTTACCTTATCTTCCTCCTTTCCTGCTTTGTCCTTGGCTCGCTGTAAATGATGAACTAGGTGTCTCTCCCACACATGAGATTCACTGCCTGGTAGATCTGGATTGCTCAAAATAACTTTTTCTGGGATCCCTTCCATTACTGCTCTCTGGAACAACTCCTCTTGTAACCTTTTCTTTTCCGGATGACAGCCTTTATATTTGGACCATTCTTCTTTACAACACTCTAGATGTTCCCTAGGTTTTTGCCCCGCTTTCCAGGCGAGTTTAGGAACAGCAGCTACATTTGGTAGTGGAAATTTCTCTCTAATGGCCTCACTCAGGGCCCCCACCACTCTGCTCAGAGGCTCCTGATCTGGTGTCCTCATAGACCCTGCATTAGTTTCAATCTCCCTAAGGTCTTGAGCTGTCATACACCAATGCCTGTACGTCTCCTAAACTGAGTGGCTTGCATCTTTCTCCTCCGCCTGCCCCCATCTGTATGAGGGGATACTGTCCTGATCCATACTCTGCTCCATTTCTCAACTCCATATTATGCGTTCTCTGCTTTGCCTTCTCTGGGGATTTTAGCGTCTGTCCCGCTCCTTCCAGCAATAAATCAGCTATCTGTTCTTCTTCTTCATCCTCATCCTTTAGTTCTACTTCCTCTACCCAATGACCTCTCAGACCTCCCTTCACCTCTCTTTTCGCTTCCGTATGTTCCCATCATAGATCCCCTTACTGTGGCTCATTTCTTAGATTTTCCCTCAGACTTTCTCTTATTCTTTCTTGTCACTTCCACTTTCTCTCTTCTACTTCTCTGCACAAATGCACCATGAGTTTTGCTGTCTGCCTCTGATTCCTCAGATGTGGACGTTGTATCCCAATCCTCATCTGTCTCTTTTCCTTCACCACTTACTATAGCCTTCCCTTCACTCTCGTACCCTTCCTGTCTCCCTGAGTGTGTCTGTTTGTCTTTTACCTGTTTTGTGATTGCGCTCCGTGGGCCCTGTTTCTACGTGAAATTCTCCTGATGTAACCTGTAGGACCGAATAGATAGAAGCTGTTGGTGCTGACGGGCCTTTTCTCTCATAAGGTGGGGGTGAAAATTTTGTTTTTTCTCCTGTTATTTTCTTTGCCCAAATGGTCTGCTCCCTGACAATACATGGCTAATTGAAACCATTTCTGTCTTTCCTCCTCTTGCTTTTTCACCTCCCTCCTCCATTTACGTTTTCCCTAATACTCTTTATAACTTTTTTCTTTCTCCCACAGGAGCTCACTCAACGCTCGCCGAGCCCCTTTCTCTACTCCTTTCTCCTGTAGCAACTGCTCTATACTCCGTTCCGCTTTCGCCCTCACCCCAGCTTTTTCTTTTTCCGTTCCGATGTTACCGACCGCCACTAAAACATATTTAATTTGTTCGTTTAGAGTTTTCCACCGGGGTCTCGCCCCCTTTTTACACTCTCCTTCGCCTACTACGTTATCCAACTCTCCGTCCATAATTATCCTCCGTTTGCTGTATTGGCCAGTCAGTTTGTATGGCATTCACCCGAGCAACTGACCCAATCGAACACTACTTCTCTCTCATCCTCCTCCGTTCCACTTCGTTATCACCGTTAACTATCCGTTTCACAGAGCGGGAGGTTTTTCGTGTTCGAGACGTGTTTTTCTACCTCTTTTTTAAAACTCGCGAGACTTCCTAACCGGGACTTCAATCCAGTTTTTCCTTCTGCTTCCGTAGTAATTTGACGTGTTGCCTAAACAGAGTTTCGGGGGACCTAACACTCCCCGGGACTACTAACCCAGCGCACCGGACCCTGTCCGCGTGGCTTACTCCCTCGTCAGAAAGTAAGGGGGTTGCCAAACCAAGGCCACATACCAAGGCTACCACAGCCACTAAATTTACATGCTGCCCAAACTGCATCTCCCTTTTTCCACCTTCACACTCAGGTTACTTTCAGGCTCCGTAAATATTGGTATTTCAGGTCAAATATGCAGAGTTCGATTAAACTGGTTCTGCTTACCTCATTAGTATCGCGGTCGACCTGGAGCCGTCAGTACCCCTCGTGCTCAGTGCTACTGCCCAATAGTGAACCTCTCGCTCATCCCGGCTTCACGGGTCCTTTGATGAGGAGAGATCACTCGGAGACTTTATTCTTAGTAAAACAAAACATCATTAAACCTTACAGATATATCTGGAGACACAACTCGCTCGCGTACCCAGTTATGTCTGAGTTCCACATAGTATGCAATAGTATATATTTGGCTATATATTTGTGCCCCCCCAATATTCAGTACTTCTTCGTTTAGGCGGGGTTCAGTCAGTTCCTTCTTCGTACAGATGTTTACTGCCCTTTTCCCGTTATCTTCTGTTAGCAGCTATCTCATGCCAGGGCACAGTGACCCTGGGTGTTTCTTGTCCTTCGAATTAGCCCAAACAGGTACTGAAATGGAGAATGGAATGTACTAAGTGATACCTCTCTATTCTACAGTGTAACTAACTGAGCAAAACATAACAAACTGAATATCATTTCCCACATTAACTTTCAGATTGAGAAATCAAGTAATCAAAAAATAATTTTAACTCTGCTTGACGCAGAGGCAGGATTTAGCCTTTATTGCAGTTCACTTGTGATTTTTTAATAATTAGTGAATAGCATTTGTTGTTCATTTTTTGAATTGCACAGACAATAAGCAAGATAAATGACAACTAAATATGCAATGTTGAACAAATAAAGAAAAAACAGAAAAGGGGAAGTGTTCTTTTAAAGGGAGCTGGCTGGGATTCCATTTCTTGAGCACAGCAGCACCAAATGACAGTTGTGATTAGCATATTTGTTTTGAACAGCTTGACAGTACCTCATAATGATGTACATTCTGTAATTGAGTATCAAAATAACAGACAGTCATAAAGGTGTTTTTTCCTGAGTAATGTGTACAGTGACCAAAGATGTTATTGCATAAAGAGAGAAATCTTCTGTGGTTAATGTTGGAGAAGCCTTTATGGTTCAGGATGTAATTTCCTAAGAAGGAAGGAAGAAAAAGCCTGTCAATTGTGCACCTCTGGAAACGTTAAATGAAATTACTCTGTTACTGCTATGGACTTGTTGACTTGGGTCAACGACTCATGTGACCTCAACGTAATGACTCAATGTGAGTCGGTGTGGATGGGTGCTAACATCTTGAGGATTGCTAGGGTGAAAAGTGAGTCATTGAGGTCACATGAGTCCTGGGGTGGTCAGCTGTCAGGGGAGTGAACTTAGAACTGCATTGTAGGTGGCTGATAGGTGGTGTCTCAGACCACCTCCTCTGTTTAGTGACGGTTGCTCCAGATTGACAAAGATGGCTTATTTCACTACTCTTTCAAACCATCGGTCTGCTCTGGCCAAAATGTGTACATCACTGTCCTGAAAATAGTGTACTTTGTCCTTAAAATGTGACCTGCTGAGTCCTGACCTGAGGAATTGGCTCTCCTGTGTTGTGCCATGCTCTTATGTAGCAGTTGTTTAGTTGTACTGGTCTGTGCATTCTTTGCTGCATTGACAGCCCAAGAAGTTAAGTAGTGTTCAAAAGCCCTGGTCCTCTCCGCCTGGACCCTCCAGTGTCTTGCTCAGCAGGGTTGCAGGGCGTGACAGGAGGGTTAGGCTTGTCAACAATCCCACGATGCCCTCATGATGTTTTTCAATTTAAGTCTTATAGTTGGTAACTCCCCCCACCCCTGCCTTCTTCCCACTTTTCCTCAGTCTTATACTTCAGCTTGTGCTACATTGATATACTGGTGTCGATACAAGCAGCGTTTTAGAGCTCTAATTTTAGCTATGCTGCAAGAGGCTGTTGTGGAGGATATTGATGCTGGATGTCGAGAGTTGTGACGCACTTTCATTTCAGTAATATGCTAACATCACTCAGGACCTTGATGCGTTCTCCATTTTGACTGTGTGAGACTGGGATACTGACTGGTTCAATGGATGCTGTGATTGCATGGTTTGAGTAGCAGTGCTGTTAAAGTTGGCTGGTGTAGGCACCTGCTAGAAATGCCTTCTTGTGTTTATTTAAAAAAAAAAAAAAAAAAAAAAGTATGTGCCATTCGCATAGATAAATCAGGATAAGACTGGTGTTCACAATCTGTAGCTGAATGTGGATTAAGCCAAAACAGTCATAAACTTGTTGGTCGGTGCTGTTGTATGTATGTGTGTGCTACTGTGTATGTATAGGGGAGGGCATTGGGCTTGAAACCAGAAAATGGGGTGGATACACTGTGTGAATGTTCACTCACCACCCTCCACGCCTGCAAGTCTCTGCATGTTTTATTTTTTCCCAGCTGAGGACTGAAATAGTGGAAACATGTCCACTAAATACATTTGGAAAATCTAAATTACTTGATTGTGACTTTAATTCATAGAGTCATTTCCTTTTGTTTTTATCTAAAATGCAACATTGATTATGTGGGAGCCAAAAAAACAAAGAAAAATACACTAATAATGCTTTCAAAATGCAGCTCAGATTTAAAGGGAGCCTTAAATTTAAGTCTTCCCATAAATAGGTACAATATAAAAACACAGATTTGATTATCTGACATTAAACAAAGGCCTTAGTAATTATAACGTAAACAAAGAAACTTGTCTAAGTCTGATGTAAAGGAGCACAGCAACAACAACAAAAGAGATCCACAAGGCAGTGTTTGTTGTTAATGCAGGATAAATGATCATACAACAACTTGCACCAGAATTGAACATGTGTAAATCCATCTTAAACAGTGGAAAAAATAAACGCTGAAATTCTGACCAACAGCAGCCATCCGTGCATTTTATTTTTGCTACATGTCTTTTTGATATCAGTCTGTCAATTAGGATTTACCTCACCTTACTAAATTTATAAGAATTTGGTGGTTCTTTGTACTTTTGCTCTTGTGAAATAAAACATTGCTACTCAACATTTAGCTGCTGACAGTGTATAAAATTGTATTTGCTATGCTCTCATTGGTGCTGTGTGTTTGCAGGAGGGACAGCAGTATGGTGAAAGAGGAGATCAAAGCATTTCTTGGGAACAGGAGGATCTCTCAGGCAGTAGTGGCACAAGTTACTGGTTAGTAGCAGACATACTGACACACTCTGATACACTGTTGTCGATTTTAGGTGTTTTCTGTAGCAAACATACCATTATTTTGTCTGTCTTGCACATATATTGATTGTAAGCAATTTGTGTTACTACTGACTCGTTTGGAAAGCCTAATTTTCCAGCTTCTTTGTGGATTCCTGGACACATCAGGCAATCACATTATCATATGCTAAGATCCCACCTAAATGTTGATGATTCAAATCAGCAGTTCAGAAGCCTGTTGAGTTGAATCTCATTTTATTAGTCGAATCACTTCATTTTTTTTTAGACTGCATCATCGTACACAGAGCAAAGCAGGATAACATCATGACAGTCTGTAAACTTTTACAAACTGAGTCAGGGCTTAAAATGACCTGACAACAAAACTAACTTTAGTGGAAAAAGAAGAGTGATAGAAATAAGGGGCAGAGCATCACAACTCGTTTCTGTTTGCTGTTCCAATATTCTCTGCTCCAATGCTGAATGTTAGCAAAGTTGACAAAACTACTTATGAACCAGATGCTGGTGGAACCTCCTCCAATCCTACTCTTTACCTGACAAAGCTGTGAGCCAATCAGGAGTGACACTCCATGGTGTGCAAGGATTTTACAACTGATCTTTGATCACGTTGCACTCTTTTTATTTATCTGAGTGGAGCTCTGATATTTAACATCACAGATGATGAACAAAGGTATTGACACGTGAGTATTGTAGATATAACCTGAGACTCTATATGTAGACTGTGACAGGAGTCGATTTAGGTGTTTTCTGTTGCAAACATACCATCATTTTGTCTGTCTTGCACATTTATTGATTGTAAAATGTGCTTCTTTTCAATTTAAATTTAAGTTTTTATGTTAAGCAATTTGTGTTACTACTGATTCATGTTGAAAGCCTAATTTTCCAGTTTCTTTGTGGATTCCTGGACGCGTCAGGCAATCACATTATCATATGCTAAGGTTCCACCTAAACGTTGATGATTCAAATCAGCAGTTCAGAAGCCTGTTGAGTTGAATCTCATTTTATCAGTCTAATCACTTCACTTTTTTTTAGCCTGCAGCATCGTACAAAGAGCAAAGCAAGATAACATCATGACAGTCTTTAAATTGTTACAAACTGAGTCAGGTTTAAAATGACCTGACAAAAAATTAACTGTAGTGGAAAAAGGAGAGTGATAGAAATAAGGGGCAGAGCATCGCAACTCGATTCTGTTTGCTGTTACAATATTCTCTGCTCCAGTGCTGAATGTTTGCAAAGTTGACGAAACTACTTGTGAACCAAATGCTGGTGGAACCTCCTCCACTGCTGTTAAGTGTGATCGACTCTTTAGCTGACAGAGCTTTGAGCCAATCAGGAGAGACGCTCCATGGTGTACAAGGATTTTACAACTGATCTTTGATCACGTTGCACTCTTTTTATTTATCTGTGTGGAGCTCTGATATTTAACATCACAGATGATGAACAAAGATATTGACACGTGAGTATTGTAGATATAACCTGAGACTTTATATGTAGACTGTGACAGGAGTTTTAGTGTAGGATGCTGGACTGTACTGTAACTTGGCCGAGGTTGTGAATGAAAAATTTCTCCTAATCGTAGACGACATACATTGAAGAAAAAAAACATTAGTAATAATAATAAGTATTTATAAAACCCTTAAAATGTATTGATAAGAAAACGCAGGAACCACAAGCACATGACAAGTTAAAATACAGAAGACATGGCAAATCTGCCGACTTGGAAAATTTTACATTTACCTATAATAATCCTGGACCTGTTAGACCGGTTTATCAATTTGCTGATAAATGAGAAAAACATTATCTTTTTAATATATAATGTAATGGTGACAATAATCCTTTGACTTAAATGTTCACTTTTTTTTTTTTTTTTTCATTATGTTACCTTTTGCACATGGAATAAACTGATTGTTTTTGCATCTGAAGTGCCTCTTGAACTTTTTTTGTCAGTGTGTGGGCAATCTTTCTAAAAGATGGGACTGTTGATTTTGGCTTCATGCACCTAACACTACTTCTTGAGTTCAAGGGCACAAACCCTTTCACAACTGTCAGTGAATATTGGGTACTCATCAGCAGTTTCAAATTTAACAGGCAATTGGTACAAACAAATGCAAATGCCCAGCAGTACTTCGGAGGCTACAGCCTTGTGAGAAACAAGTGATTGGAGAAGAAATTAAGCCAGAGCTGAGGAGAGAGAAAATACTTTTCTCCTCTAGTATTCTACTCTGTCTTTCTTGACTTCTTCTAAGCGTTGTCTACAAATTATGCCGGGGGTTGATGAAAAACACTGTTGTAATTTGATGTCTGGCTGCTTTCCAGGCATCAGCCAGAGCAGGATCTCCCATTGGCTACTGCAGCATGGCTCTGACTTGAGTGAGCAGAAGAAGAGGGCCTTCTACCGCTGGTACACGCTGGAGAAAACCACACCAGGTACATTTGACTCTATTACCCCCTGCTCTCTCTTGACTGTGTGCGTGCATGCGTGCTTGTGTGTGTTGGTCACATTTATTTGTCTTGCTTATTGAAGTAATGTGGTTAATAATGGAAGCAAAATTTGGAAAGGCATCAGAGAGGGATCCCCTTCCAGGTTGGTGAGGAATGCAGCAGGTGCCAAAAGAGGGCAAAAAAAAAAAAAAATCTATTTCGTGAACACAAGATAAATATCTGAATCTTGCATGGCCAGACAGTGCCAGCATCGTCAGTGTCAACATTTCATGTAAAATCTAATACGTTAGCAGAAGCATCTTTACTTATGAAACAAATTGGAGGCTGGTGGAGACAAAGTAGGGCAAGATTGTAACAGCAGCAGTTTGCAGGAGCTGACTTTGAGTGTTATTGTGATATAAGAAATATCATTAATGTCCAATTCCAACAAGAGGATATGAGAGAATGTACTATAATGCAAAGGTAGCAGCACTCTGGGAAATCACCCATTTATCAAAATTTTGAGTATTCCTCTGCTTTAGTTGTATAAACTAATAGTTGCAATAGTTCAACAAATAAAAGTCCTACTAGTCATAAACTGCAGTAATATACAGTTAGGTGCATAAGTATAATGTTATAGTAACCGTTTAGAATTTACAGCCATTTTTATACATAGTCCCTCGTTTTCAGAGGCTCATTATTGGACAGTTGACTGACAATCAGTTTCATGGCCAGGTGTGGCTTGTACCCTTGTTATTTCATGACCAATTAAGCAGATTAAAGGTGCGGAGTTGATTCCAAGTGTTGAATTTGCGTTTCGTAGCTGTTCATGGGAACTCTCAATATGCAGTCCAAAGAGGCACTGCTGCACTTGAAGGAGGCCATTATCAGGCAGATAAAACAAAACATACCTTTCAGAAAGTTGCCAGAAACGTTTTGAGTGGCCAAATCAACAATTTGGTACATTCTTAAAAAGAAAGAATGCACTGGCGGGCTCTGTCCTCAAACTCTGCATCTCCATTCTCCAAATGCCTGCTGACCAAAGCTTTGCTCTGTGCGCTAATGTTCATAGCATCCAGCTGCATTATGTTCGTGCTCCATCGCAGCTGCTGGAGACAATCCACTAGCCGGTAATAGTAAATGGACTACACTTACATAGCGCTTTTCTAGTCTTATAGACCACTCAAAGCGCTTTACACTGCTGCCACATTCACCAATTCAAACACATATTCATTTAGTGCTCTTTTCGATACACACTGCACTTTCTACCCACACACACTCACACACCGATGATACATATGGGGCAATTTGGGGTTCAGTATCTTGCCCCGGACTGGAGGAGCCGGGGATCGAAACCTTCCGGTTAGTTGACAACCCACTCTACCTCCTGAGCCAGAGCCACCTGTGTGTTTGTGTGTCCTCCAGGTCTGCGAGCCATGCATCACCCCAGCTCTTTGCCCACCCCGCTATCTTTACGCACCAGCCGGACACGCTCTGAAGCATGAAATTCACTTGAATGTATATAAATGCCTGTAATTATTGAGAGTTGACTTAAAATTAATTTTAAATTATCGATTTCATTTTTTACTGACTGTGTCTTAACACATACACAGCAAAACTAGTTTTTCATGAGAAAAAAGGTAAAGGTTGAGGGTAAGTTTCATATCTTCATAAGAAAATTGCAAGTCAACATTCAAGTTCAGGCCTAAATGCTGACAGTAAAAATAACTTAAAATCTGAACATATCACTTTTTATTCTAAATACAAAACTAACATTGTAAGATGGGAAAAAGTTCAATATTAATTTTAATTTGTCGCGTTGAAGCACAACAGGCTCTGCTTTTTACTCCAGTACGGCATATTTGTACAAATGGACTGTCAGTCAGTCCCATTACATGCCGTGTTGCAGAATCAGAAAACTAGGTAATTGTTCTCTTTGTTAATGCAAAAATGTGGAAACTAGAAAGCCAAGAACAGATAATCATGACACCAAACCATTTGAGAACTAATGTGAGGAAGCACTTTGGATTCAACATCATAGATGGAAAGATCATGGATAGTAGTAAAGCTAATTGCTTACTTTTAAATTTAATTTTAAATGCAACTGCCTTACAGTAACATTACTGCGACAATAAATCTGAATTCACCTGTTAAATTGTCACTAAAGTGAGTCAGCGAGGAATTGCAAATGAACTGGACAGTATAAATTCTATGTGGGTTTTGTTCATATTTATATGAATGATACATGTTAATTTTCTGTTGTTGATAGTGATGGCCCACAGGCCTAATAATCTAATATGCACAGCAATTTTTTTTTTATTGTTTCAGGATTTCACCAGGTTACAACTTGACACTTGAATGTTTTTGATTTCCGGTATTCTATCACGTCAAGTCTTGTAAGAGTCAAGTCTCAATTTCTCATTTTGGAGACAGAAGTGTGACTCAAGTCCAAGTCTCAAGTCTTCTGAAACATTGTTTATGTCATAATCTTACTTGTTTAAAATAGTTTTCAATAGAAATCAGAGTTTACATAGGAAACAAAAATTAACCTTAGTTTTGTATTAGTTGAGTAGTTTTGTTTAGTTTGCTGCTCAGGAGAAAGACTCATAGTCAAAAGATGACATTCTGTTGTCTCGTACACCTTATTTCAACTTTAAATCCACACTACTCTGTAAATGGTTAACACCAAAAACAACAGGCCTCCTCCTGGCTTTGGATCCTGACTGTGTGTGTATGTATACACGTGGACATGCTGTATCAACCTATAGCCAGGCAGAGGACATCTCATGCCTTGTACTCTCTGGCATGTTTTTCGGTGGAGCCCTGCCGAAACCATCAGGACTGGAAACTGGTCTATGTTATTTATGGCCAGACTGAGCCTGACCCAGCTCAGCCCAGCCCCGCACACACGCCTCTTTCAATGCTGCACATAAACAGATGCCCCATTCATGCTGTTCTGATAACTTGGACTGTTGCAGGGTGACCCATTTAGGCCTCGTTGACAATGTCTGTGTCAGATTAGGTTATGGCAATGAGGGTGAGTTGCTGACCCCATAATATATCCAAGGGTTTAGCTGTTATGTTGCCAGTTTTGAGTTTGAGTGCAAATGAAGTCTTCTGTTTAGTTTTCCTTTCTGCTCTGGTCATGATATGACATGAGTCAGCACAGCCTTCGTCAGCACTATTCAGTCAAGTTCATAATCAGAATATTGTGTAAGATTTGCATAAGGCGGTGCGCATTCTGGTATTCATTTTTTTCAGGGATGCGCTGTTCTAGCTGTTGTGTGCTGGGCTCAGTTCATCTGTCAAAACAACCACTACACACATTCTAACAACATATTTTTTAGACTTTTACAGGCACATTTTTGTGCTTCCAAACCACATACACACCTGCAAACTGTATCTTCCTGAGGCGGATTGTTGCCTGACTGTTCCAGACAGATGTACTGTCTTCCATTGTAACTTATCAATGATTCTGCTGCTTCTTTCCCTAGGTGCCACCCTTAACATGCGGCCAGCTCCGTTGCCTCTGGAGGAGATGGAGTGGAGGCAAACCCCACCCCCCCTCACCACTGCTCCTGGTACCTTCCGGCTGCGTCGGGGAAGTCGCTTCACTTGGAGGAAAGAGTGCCTGGCCGTGATGGAGAGGTGAACAGGGAAAGGAAAAAGAAAAGCAGTAGATTAAAAACCATAAATGGGAGTTTTTTTTCATAACTTCTCGCTTATTTCCACATGGAATTGAGGAAACATTGCAACCTGTCCTCAAAAATGGCCGGACAATGAAGAAACGAAACCTGTGACTCTTGTCATACACTCTGTATACACTCAATATTGGCTTGATTGTACTGCATACAGTACATACCAAGCAGCATAACTCTGTTTGTTGACATCGTCCTTGTGTAGAGAAATTAATTTAATCAGACTGGCTCTTCTGTTATTTATAGCTACTTCAATGACAACCAGTACCCAGATGAGGCCAAACGGGAAGAGATTGCAAATGCCTGCAATGCTGTTATTCAGAAACCAGGTAAATCACACAAACCAGGAATGTGTGTACCGCATTGTAAAAATAATGTAATGTTAAAATTTTGTTTCGTGTAATGCTCATGTGCTGTTGAAAAAATGTTCTTCTATATTTTCTAAATATTCTGAATATTACCATGGAAATTTTCCACAAATGTGTCCAAACAACACTCATACAACACATCATCTGTCAGCCATGCATCTTGGACATAAAACACACTTTATACATTTGATGCGTTATACAGGTTAAAGTTCAGGGTTATTGTCCTTTTTAGCTCATATGTTTGGCATACACACAGGGAAACGAAATGTTGTTCCTAATGGACCTCAGTGTAACATAAGACATACATACAAACACCACACAGTCTTAAGGATAAGTGTGAGCACCCTGACATTGGCAGCAAAAACTTGGATGTGAACAACATCCAGTGTATTTTCTCCTCTTGTAGCAACCTTGACATTTTGGTGGAATTTCGATAAAACAGCCTTTAAATTTACATGATTGAAGTTGCCAGCTATGGTGAAAAATCTGTCAGTGTGTGCTGTTTGATTGCTGATGTTGCTGTACAATTCTCACAGGTAGACTGCTACACTCAAAACAGTGGTGAATTCCATCGGCAGATAGTATGTCCGCTATTTCACGATTGTAAATGCCACCACTGGAGAACAACACGGCATTCTTGCACCATTCCTTGTAGATATACACACAATCCAGACAGCGATGATAACCTTCCGTATCAGTAGCGAGTTAGCTCGTCCAGCTCAATGACTGTGTCCAGAATGTTGCTGTGTAGTCATGTTTCAATGAAAACAAGGCATTAATTCTTATTTTCACGCCTAGTAGTCCCTCTTACTCACTCTGCTAATCCCCAGAAGACCCTGGTGGCTGTGGTTTCAGATCTAATATCTTTTGGAGTTGATCTGAACTTTACAGATCAAATCCAACTTTTTCCTTTCAGTAGTTTTATAACCATCAGTTATAAAACAATTGTGTTTATAAAAGTACAGTTCACAGCTCGAGGGAGCAGATATATAACATAGAACAATGCCCATCATTGTGAAATAGGAAGAGATTCAAGTGAAATAAATGATACAGGATGCACTGAGTAATGAGATTGTTGTATGATTTGTTTCAGGGAAGAAGCTGTCTGATCTGGAGAGGGTCACCTCCCTTAAAGTTTACAACTGGTTTGCAAATCGTCGTAAAGAGATCAAGAGACGGGCTAACATTGGTAATGTGGCTTTGGGGAGGGACCATGGACATCCATTGATAATTTTGATTGCAGTGCACTGCACATTTATTGACATCCTTTGTGTTAACAGGACTGTTTCATATTTGATAACAGCAATTATAATATTCTTCATATGCATTGGATGGCACACCATTAAATTATTCTATCACTATAATTAGGTTAATGATTGTTCATCAATCACCTGATGTCTGTGATGACCTTTGGTAAAGTATCCCCGTAAGTGCTGTGAAATTAAAAAATCCCTCTTGCTGCTAGATGCCAATTAGATTTGTAAAGTAGAACCTCCCTTACTCGCTAGCCAAAGGGCTCAGTAGAGAAGACAACAAGCCACAGATGACATTCAGTATCATTTAACCAAAATCTGTGCCAATATCTGGTAATTTATAACCCTTTACAGCAGTTGTTCCCAACCTGTCAGCCCTATCAGATATTAACTCAAGTACCCTTTCATCTGCACCACATTTTCCAAATGTGGTTATTTGAATTTATTTATCACAATCAATTATGGAAACGTGGATGTTATTCCAGTATTTTTTTTCTTCCATACAGTTGAGCTGTCAAGGTCTACTTGGTCAGGTTTTACTGCTACCACTCAGAGCGGCAGAATTCGGAAATTTAAACCATTTATCCATTACTTCTACGATTTCAGCCCTGTACCTTTTACCTGAATATTGTAACAGTCAATTCATTACTTTTAGCACTTGGAACCATTTAGCCATAACTTCAAGTAATTTGCTTAGACTTCTCTGTGCACCTGCTACCTAGTTTTTGTGCACTTTCAATTGCAATATAGTGTTCATGCAGTGGGGTGCAAAAGGTCCAGAATTGGGGATGTGGTCTCAGACTTGAACCCACTGTATGTTACAGCTGACTCTGGTGTCAGCTGGTTATTTATTTTTAAATAAAATCGTAATTTCTATTTTTTCACATTTGTTCAGCTTCTCCACATTCTCTCCTCGTAGCCCCTGGTAACTACAAACGTATCTGTGGGGTACAAGTACCCCTTATTTGGAATCTATACTCTACAGTTAGTAATGAGGGATATTCTCAGTGATCCATCATAAAACTAACAATCCATCCTCTTCCTCCAAGAAGCCACAATCTTGGAGAGTCATGGGATAGATGTCCAGAGTCCCGGAGGACACTCCAACAGCGATGACATCGATGGGAATGACTTCTCAGAGCAGGTAGAAAGTGATTGAGGGTCCCAAAAGACACATAACACCAGATTTATGTTCCAGACAATACTGTAAGCCACTGGTCTCAGGAGAAGGAGGTTACCTTTCCTTGTATCACAGCTTTATGTCTTCATTTTGTACTGTGCTGTGTTTAATGTGTATTTACTCATTTTAATTTTTATACTTTGTTTTTTTGGATCAGCGTCTTGCCAGCAATTCACATCCTTCCCTTGGTGAAAGGCTCTTTGTTCTTGGACAAAACTCAATATTCTAGTCATTAGTAAAATGTGATCATGAATTCTACATGTCTTTTATTCCAGCTAAATACATCAGTTGACTGTATTGATTAGTTTCCCTAACTTTGCTTCAAGTTGTGTTCATTTAAAGCAGCAGCTTGTGGTCTTGTGGTCTGCCATTTTCCTTCAGATGAACTGTGAATATGTCCTTCCCCAAATATAGACAGCACATAAAGTTCTCTATTTTGTGAGGAACTGTTACTCAGAACTGTTGCTCAAGGCACATTAATTAACAAAAGCTCACTCTCTTCTCTTTATTCCTGTAAGCAATGGAAACTAAGCTGGAGCAATGAAAAGATTGTCTTTCAGTTAAGTCCTCTAGCTTTACTCTTGATTGCCCAACATGCAAACCTGGACCATCCTGTCAAGGGAAGGTTGCTAGGGAAAAAAAAAAAAAAGAAGCCAGTTAAAGTTCAGTGGTGTAGCTAATGAGTGATGAAGACAGGGTGTATTTAAGCTGTCAAGCAGCACAATGTACCAGAGAAAGACCAGAAGTAATTATGTATATTTTGAAGTATTTCCTAAATTAAACTTGAATTTGCACTTTCAAATGCTACCTTGCTAACTGACTAATCCTGTTACCTCCAGGCCTGTGACCTGCCCTATTTTGACAAGAGACCTCTCAGCCGACCATTTGGCCTTTACCGACTGGAGCCCACCTCCCCAACACAGGTACCCCACACAGAAACATGCCAAAATGTGTTTGCCAGAATGCTGCATATTCATAATTTGGGGACAAACATTACCCTCAACCAGAGAATTGGATGGTGACCAAAATAATTTGCTTTCACAAATTGAAATTTAACTATAAAAACACATTACAGCAGCTATTGTATGGTTGATTTACTATTTTGAGCCCCAGTACCTTGCTTGATCATAGTGT
>NC_053403.1:20728947-20764447 GCF_016859285.1 Xiphias gladius | reverse complement strand
GAGAATAAAGCTATATCAATGAGACTTTCTGGGTTTACTATCTAGACAGATCCATATACAGATATGCATCACACATTGGCTGTTATGAGCAGAATGAAATTTATTTAAAATCATTGATTTTAAAAAAAAAAAATTTTTTTTTTTTTTTTTTTTTGGTTTTCATTATCAACAATATCTGATCTTCTTTAAATAAATAGGATCCAGCTGGTCAAAATGATCAACTTGAATGCATATGTATAAAATATCTTATTTAACAGACAAAAATTAATACTAAATGCATTACGACAAACAAAATCCCTTAAGTATCTTTACCACGTAAAAATTACAATGCTCCTAAACACAGTATAATTCAATAAATTGCTAGCAAAAAAATATTTCAAAAATTGCTGCACACCTCAAAGACAAAATGAAGTCACTTTAAATCAACTTTCACACATTTACTTGGTAGGACAAAGCTGATTTTAAAAAAAAATAAGCAAGATTTCAGAATTTGTCAGCAAAGAGTGCAAGTTTGTTTTTAAAACAGTACAAATACACATTCAAGAGTTAAAATAAGTTTCTTTAACAGTGAACAGTTTTCAACCTACCAACAAAACTGATTGTTGTTGGTGGTATATCACTAAGGCACATTTGCTGAGTAGAAGTCACAGTATTTCAAGGCACAGGAAAAAAATTGATTGGTATCAAGCAATTTAAGAGATTTGGAAGTTTATCCAAACATACAGCTGCATAGTATCCTTTGAATACTAGAAATATGAGCATGTGAAGGTTTTGTGCAATTTTTGGAGTCATCTGGTGTAACCCAGTGAAGTTAAGATACTTTTAATATTTGACCCTTATGCAAATAGTACATATTAAAAGAAAAAATGTGCTGATTTTGTGGCAGTGCTTTGATTGTTATCTAATGTCTCTGGAATAAATGCATTCCAAAGTGATAGATCCACCCTTTAAAATGAAATTTATTAGAGAAATGGTTATTTGAATGTACATACCCAAAACATTAACATTTTGTAAGGCATTCAATATTTCTCTTAAGTTTTCAATCAGTAGGTACATCAGGTAGTAACAATAGTAATAATAGTAATACAGCATTTTAACATATGATAAATGATGAAAAAGCTGATGGGTTCCCTCTCCCAATGAAGGAACATGGAGTGACTCATCTTTTTGTCACCAAAACTTACAGTAAAAGACCAGATACAGTGAAATCTGAAGTTAATCTGCCCAAAATAAAACACTGTATTGTTACTCTTATTGAGAATTTATCCTATAAGCATATCAACCAATTGCTGGGTGATGACTGATTGGGTGTCTACCAATTAGCCGTTTAGCAGATACCGAGCCTCTCAAGTGTTCCAGGACTTGCGGTTCTCTCCTTTGCTGTGGCTGGTTGATGCCCCACTGGCTTCACCTTTGGCCAGAGTGGTGAGGGCTGCCAGGTTTGGGCTGGATCCAGACAGGTTGGCACTGCAGCGCTTTTGCTGTTGATGCTGGCGACGCCGTTTGGCACCACCACGGGTCACTCTGTCGGGTCTTACCAGCACCCCATAACCAGGGTTACAGTGGAAGTAGTGCTTACCGCTTACCGAGCCATCATTCTTTCCTAGAGAAAGATCAAAAAAGGTTTTTTAGATGTTTAGACTGTGATCAAACTACGTAAAATGTTCATAAAGAATGACGTAAAATCAGTTAAAATGCAGAAATTATTGGCAGAACTTAGGTCTATTTTGCTCACCTGCTGGTACCTCAAGTTCCACTCCCACCCAAGTACCCTCTGCAAAATCTGTGGATCCCACATATCGCACAGTACCACTCTTATTGTTCCCCACAGTCACAAACTCCCCTTCTTTCAACCAGTCAGGAAGAATAGTAGTAACAGTTGCATCTCCTTCCTCAGAGTCAGAGAGGATTTTCAGACTTTCCATTGGCACAGAGACGTTGAGTCCTGTTCCTAAGCTGCTAGACAAGTCCACATGCCCGATCTCCTCCTCACCCAGAATACGATGAAAGGACTTGAGGTCTGAAGACTTTACTCTCTGGATCATGAAAGGATTGGCTGCTGAGGCAGTACGTTTGGAAGGCCAAATGTTGGAAAGAGGAGCAGGAGCTGGGTCTTCAGACAAAGCCGGGATTAGGTTTTGAGCTTGATCTTGAGCACTGTCAAAGGTTGCTTTGTCTTGTTTGGGCTGCTGAGGCTGTTGGACTATCGATTCCAGCTGACTTTGTTGTTCTTGTGCAGATAGTTGTGTTTCATCAAGGAGTGATATTTCAGCTTCTTCCTTACCTGTCGCAGCTAGCTCAAGTTCTCTCATAGGGGTCTCTGATTTTGACTGGTAAGTTTGGGGTAATTTTGCCTGTTTGGTTTCATTCTCCTGTACTACCAGTGAATCTTTGAGTGGCTCAGAATTGTTTAATCCAATCTGGTCAGTTGTGGAGTCTTGCTTTTGATTGGTCTGGCCTGGTAAGTCTGATTCTGCAGTTGAATCAGGCTCTCCTTGATCCTTCAGCAAGACCGATGGACACTGATTCGGTTCTTGTTGACTCAGATTTAAATTTGATGGAGTATCGTTTGGTTTGGACAGTTGCAAGTCAGTCCTTTCTGCAGCTGTCTTGCTGTTCAAAACCTGCGATGACTCCTGAGGCTGTGATTGGTCCACAAGAAAAGATTCAGGGTGAGTGTCAGATTGTGTGACTTTATTGTCCTCTTCTTCGTCTGGCACCATGTCAAAGTCAGATGACTGAGGCAGGTCCCAGCTCAATGTGTAGACCTCTGACAGGGTTGCTGTAGATATGCTGGTTGATGTGTATCTACTGGATGCTTCGCTCACCAGGCTGAGGGTGGATTCTTCTGTTTCCAGGATGATTGGTGATGGGAGAGGAATGGATTTGAGTCTCTCTGTTTGGATGTTAGCAGGAATGATTTCCTCAATGGGAACCTGGGGGAGAGCCATGGCAGCAATTGTGTTAGTGACCCAAAATACAGCGAAAGGCTGTATTCCTGTCTGAAATGTTGACACTTTCCAAAGTTAAGTCTTAATTCCAAAAGCAACATTGCAATAGACTCAAGCTTATCTTTCATTGTTTTTTGTACTAAGTCAGATTGTACTCTGCTAGACCGCTGATAAAACTGGGTCGATCACACTGCTTCAACTGCTGGAACTATTTTTTAATCTCTAGGAATTACATTACTGTAGTTATAATTTCTGATTAAAATGCACTTAAACTTGCACTTGATTTTTTGGCAAATTGGGGGTAGCAGAAACAAGTTGCAAAGACATTGACATATTGCCGCATAAAAGTTATAAGAGAGAACTTGTTAGCAAGCATTTTCTTCTTTACATACCCAGCATATATGAAGGAATGTTACCATTCATTTTGAGTCTGGTTTCTACCCAGCTGGCAAATGTTTTGGGCTCCACTGACTCCTGAGGGAAACATCTGGCACTTTAGCTGCTAAACAATCCTCTGTGCTCACACGCTAGTCTGACATTGTCTGGCTGCTGTTTGGTGCTGGGCAATGTAGTATACAGTGGGTTTATAGGTGACTTTTTCACTTAAAAACAGCTGTCTGCCACGGTTGGAAGCGAGGCTGATGAGAGCCATAAGAATGAACCAAAACAGTAAAGATGTGTCGGTGTAAAACCAAAACAATAAGCCAAAAGTCACTAAAAACCTTAGTACAGCTGAGTTTAGTGATAATTCCTTGTTGGTTCATAGCCACATCACATTTAATATAGTCACTTCAACGTCTCCTACTGTACTGAAGCTTTAGTGCTGTCCCTCATTTGTAAGTCACTTGGCTTAAAAGTGTCTACCAATTGAGTAAATGTAAATGTAAAAAAATGAAGTCATATAGAGAAAAAGAAGTACAACAATAATAGTCCTAATGACAACCCCTTCCCCTTACACAGAAATCCTATCTAGAATCTCAGATAACCCTTTAATTTATTATGTCTTTTGGATTTCATTGAGAAAATTATAACAATTCTTCAGCTGTATGTAGAATAAATTACCAGACTAGACATTCTCAGTTGTTGCACCATGCATCCTTGCAACAGGCTCCAAATGAGTAATAGTTAGAAAAATGTTTGTAATTGAGCGTGGAGTTTTCTCAAGTAAAGCTATAATCATTTTGAAGCAGTAGCTCCATCTGGGACAATACCCATTTTACAAGATTTCTTATTTAAGTCCAACATTCATAGTGAGCAAGGTGTCGCCACATCCAGCAATGTCAGATAGAGAAGAACAAACGATATCCCAAAAATGGTTTATGCCCCTGCATTCCCAGTACATATAGATAGCTACAGTTCTGGTTGAAATTATTGGCACCCCTGAATTTTCAGTACAGAATTTATAATATCTTCATTAATGCAAATTAACCAGTTGAGTATAATCAAAATATTTTAATAAAATGTCAATGTTACTGAACAACAAAAAAATGCGACATAAAAAAATACAGACATAATATGTACGCTTGACATAATTATTGGCACCCTTTTGACGATTTAAATTAGTTCCTCAAACAGAATAGAAAACAAATAAATTGCACTTGTGCTTAACTTTCAGTTTCCACATAACCTGAATTTACCAATGAATGATGGTTTTACTGCATAGAAAGGGGCTGACTGTTTCCAGTTTTTTTCCAAGTTTCACTGTCATAAAACTGTCAAGCTGCTTCCAGGACGAGGTGCTAAGAAGAAACTCAATGAGAAAAGTCTGCAAAGGTTGATGTGGCCTGAGGAAGAAACACCACGCAAGACATCTAAAGAGATTCAGACTGATCCGAAGCAATGGTTGGTGTTGGTTTTCAGCCGGCACCATACACTGCACTGCAAGTAGGACACCACTGTTGAAAGAAAGGCACAAAAAGGCGAGACTAAAGTTTGCAAACAATTTCATAGATAAGCCACAGTCTTTCTGGGATAATGTTCTATGAACAGATGAAACCAAGGTAGAGCTCTTTGAGAATGCAGCGCTTCAGTTTGCTTATAGGCGACAAAATGAATGTAGAACATGGTGGATGTTCCATCATGCTGCAGGGCTGCTTTGCTGCATCTGATAGTGGAGGCACTAAATGTATTAAAGGAATGATGAAATCAAAAGATTACCGTGACATTTTAGAGCAAAATGTGTTATCTAGTGTCAGAAAACTAAGTTTGAAGCGAAGGTCTTGGCTCACTTAGCAGGACAACGACCAACAGCACACATCCAGCAGCACAAAAGAATGGTTGAAAAGGAAAAAATGGATTGTTTTAAACTGGCCAGCATGAGTCCTGAGCTAAATCCCATTGAAAACCTTTGGAGAGAGCTGAAATCTGTCATTGCAATAAGGACTCCTGCAAACTTAAAAGCGCTTGAACGCATAGCAATGGGAGAGTGGTAAACACTAACAGCAGAAAGGTGCAAGAAACCTCTAGATGGCTACAACAAATGTTTAGAGGCTGTCATTGTTGCCAAAGGTTCTGCAACCAAATATTAGTGAACGGTGCCAATAATTTGGTCTGGGGTACATTTTGTGTTTGTATTATTTCACTATTATGCAAATTTTGTTTTTTGTTTTTTTTATTTTCTTTTGTTTGTAACCATTTTATTAAGATATTTAATTATACAAAATCGGTTAATTTGCATTTATTTCTGAACATATTCTAAATTCTGTACTTAAAATTCAGTGGTAACAGTAATTTCAACCCGGACTGTATAACACCATCTGGGTTTGGAGAACCTACTGGCTTCTGATGTTCGCTCATTCCCTCTTCCACACTGGCTGACTGCACGAGGATGCGTGTCGAGCCCTGCAACAGGAAGGAAATTTGAAAGAAGTTAATGTCATTTCAGATAAAAACAATCTGTACATTTGCACTGAGAGGTTGTCAAGCAGATTTGAAGATGTAATAATGAGCCAGTCAGTATCGTGGCTGTGCGGTTCAACCTGAAGATTAGATGTTAATATAAGCCTGTAGATTTTCAAACTGGTCATTATACAGTAAAACAGAAGCAGAGCCAGTCGGGGAAGAACTTAATTTATGACTCTAACAAGACGACAGATACTGTAGGCTGAACATCATACTTTACTGAATAATTAAAACACATCACTGAGCCAGACTGTTGCACTGGGTGACATGTTCCTTCATTAACCATAAATATGGGCCTGTATATGGGTTCATAAATAATCAGCAGAGCACCAAATGTGTATTACTCTGCTGAAGTCGGGGACAGTTAAATAGTCCCCAACAAATGCACTGCTCCTGTCTGAGTGACATTTGCTAAACTAGAATTATTGCCTTATGGCTGTATGCCTCCGCCAACCAGTCAACTTGCAGTTTATATCCATTTCTGTCCCGACTCATATATTTAGTGAAGACTTTGAAGGAATTTAATCAAAAGGTATTAAGTGTATTTTATCATAATAAGCATATTAATTCTTGAGGTATGGCCAAAAACACGTTTTTTGACGTCACAGTGATCTTGACATTTGACCACCAAATTCTAATCAGTTCATCGTTGGGTCCCAAGTGCACATTTGTGAATAATTTGAAGAAATTCCATCAAGGCGTTCCTGAGATACAGTCGCAAGAATGGGATGTATGGACGGATGGAAAACCCAAAAACATAATGCCTCTGGCCACAGCTGTTGCTGGTGAGGAGGCATACAAATAAAGTGCCAAGATGTTTTAGGAAATTACTGGGCCCTTTTAAAATATAAAACAATACCTTTATGACCCATTTTCTAAGATTTACATCTTTGGTAGGAACCCGTGGGCTTGGGTCTGAGTGCCAAGGACAGAGTAGGGAAGCCAGAAAGTACTGAGAGACCAAAGCATTGTTGGTTTTGGTCCTTGATATGGAAAATATAGACACAAGCTTTGTCTTGTAACACTGTTAACTGAGATTATAATTAAATACTCAGTATGTTTCAGAAAGAAGTCAGAATGTGAGACTTCAATGTTTTTGCTCTCAAGTAAGTCATGTCTCAAGTTCTCATTTTTGTGTATGAATGCTTGACTCGCGGTCTACACATCTGTTGTAGACAAGATTTGTTACAAGATTTGTAACTGTTTATTGTAACACTCCAAATCTGTAGTCATTAGGTTTTTACATGGCAACAGTTAATACAGAGTAGTATCCAGCCTTATTACAGTCTTGCACATTTAAGCTGCAGTTCATGTCACCAGACATATGAAGAACTTTCTAAGTGAGATTTGTAAGGTAAATCTCGCCTCTGTATGGATTGTTTTTCATCCAGTTTTTGAGATCAGAGTTGTAATCAATAACTCGTCCAATTTACGTATCCAATAATGCAATACTCGATGCTTTTGTTTTTGTAATAACCTTTGTAAAAAACTGTTGCAGGCGGGGTAGAAAAAGCACTAATTAGGGCAATAACCTCAAACAATGCACCAACAAGGCCAGACGGGTTTCCATTCCAACCAATTACCACAGCACGGTTCCCCTGATTAGCTTCCCTTGCAGCTCAAGGTGATAATCAATCAAATCAGATGCTATAGTGTTTGGCTGCAAAGAAATAGCTGCAGACTCCTGAGTCTCGATTGCATATGTTTGGAGATCTTTGGATAAAGAGGTGGTGAAGGAGCGGGGGCAGGGGGGCGTCAGGATGACGAGGTTCATCTGCTCCTAAATAATCCTCCTCTACACACAGTGTGCTCCTGTCTCAGTGGGGGATGTTTGTAGAGTGTTTTCTCTGATCACAAACACCTCAATTACTTGGAGGACACCAACTACATTTGTACGTGTGCGCTGATAATTTAATTCTTAACCTGAGTACCCAAGTAACCTGGTTTTGATTCAACAAATGTAATGTTATGACTCAGAGTAACAGTTAAATTTATATTTTTTTGTTTATTTTAAAATACTGTAGCAACTGTTCTGTAAAAACCAGGCACTGCCAAAATACAACAGTGACTGGTAATTATTAATACTGTTAATAATGATGTTGTTTATAATAATTGCCTCTTTATATTAGCAGTAAAACTTCTCTGTTCTCAGAGCTCTGTGTTATCAGTCAAATTAAGAACATGTAGCTGGCTGCAGCATCTTCATACTTTTTGCTGATGGACTGTTTGTAGATGAGACAAGAGATGGCAGGAACATTTGTTTAATTGACTTGTTCACTGCAACATTGAGTTCAGGGGTTTCAAAAGATTCATGTTCACAACTTAGCGAATGAGGCCTTAAAGGAGTAATCCAGCAATTTAGAATTGAACTTCCATAACGCTTGTGGATGCAAGAGACAGATTTAAAAAAGAATGGTCAAAATCAATGCAGCAGAGACGGAGCTATCTTGACTTTTATCCCCACGATCAACTCTGCAATCATACAACTGTCTTGAGCTGTCTAGTGACATTAGAGTCAGTCATAAAAATTAGACTCTCTCACTTTCCAACTCTATGCCCCCAGTTTGTAACAGGTTTTCAGTTATAAATGCATAGATGATGGTAATGTTTTGTATTTTTAGTACTGATTGGTTAATGGACTGTATATGAGGAAACCAGAAACAACTTCAGGCACCACTTAGTTGAAAGAGGAGAGATAAATGAA
Source organism: Xiphias gladius (assembly GCF_016859285.1). NCBI lineage: Eukaryota > Metazoa > Chordata > Actinopteri > Istiophoriformes > Xiphiidae > Xiphias > Xiphias gladius. The sequence goes on along the minus strand of NC_053403.1, from coordinate 20,755,891 downwards.
AATGTTTGGTAAATATACAGTGGCTTCAGAAAGTATTCAGACCCCTTCACTTTTTGCACACCCTTATTGTTTTGTAGATTTAACTTTAAAGTGGATAAAACTGCAATTTTTGTCAATTACTCTACAATCAGTAACCAATATTGACAGTGAATTGAAAACATGTTTTTAGAAATGTTTGCAAATTTCTTAATTTTTTGATTTTTAAGTCTCTTATTAAGTAAGAAAGTATTCAGATCCTTTGCCGTGGTACTTCAAATTGTGGTCAGTTGCATCCTGTTTTCTTTAATTATCGTTGAGGTGTGTCTAGAATTTGACTGGAGTCCACCTGTGGTAAATTGAACTGATTGAACATAGTTTGGAAAGGCACACAGTGGTGTATATAAGGTTCCACAATTCACACTGCATGTCAGGACATAAAACCAAGCCATGAAGTCAAAAGAACTCTCTGTAGACCTCTGTGATAAAATTGTGGCAAGGCATATATCAGGACTAGAGTATAAAACAATTTCTTAAACTATGATAGTTCCAAGGACTCTTCTAGAGTTGGCTGTCCAGTCATACTTAGTGACCGTGTAAGAAGGGCCTCAGTCAAGGACGTTGACCAAGAACCCAAGGGCTCTCTAACAGGGCTTCATAAGTCCTCTGCAGAGAGGGAAAACCTGCTGAAAGGATGATAATCTCAGCAACACTCCATAAATCAGGCTTTTAGGGCAGAGTGGCTAGATTGAAGCCACTTGTTTAGCGTGTGCCAAACAGCATTTAAAGGACTCTAAGAGCACGAAGAAAAGGATTCTCTGGTCTGATGAAACAAATATTGAACCCTATGGGTAGAACTCCAAACACTATTTCTGGCAAACACCAGGCACTGCTCATCACCTGGCTAGTTCCAATCCCTATGGTGAAGCATAGTGGTGGCAGCATCATACTATGGGGGTGCTTCTCAGTGGCAGAGACAGGGAGCAGGGTCAGAATTGAGGAAAGGATGAATGCGGCCAAATACAGAGAGGTACTTGAAGAAAACCTGCTCCAGAGTGCACTTGACCTGACACTAGGGCAATGGTTCACATTTTAGCACGACAATGACCCAAAGCATACAGCCAAGACAACATTGCCGTGGCTTTGGGACAAGTCTCCGACTGTCCTTGAGTCGCCCCACCAAAGCCCAGACTTAAACCCCATAGAAATCCTCTGGAGAGACCTGATGATGGCAGTTCAGATGCTTCCCATCCAACATGACAGAGCTTGAGAGAATCTCCCAGGAAGAATGGGATAAACGGCCTGAATCCAGGTGTGCAAAATGTGTAGAGATTTACCCATGAAGACTCGAAGCTGTAATTGTTGCCAAACGGGCTTCTACAAAGTACTGAAATAATAGTCTTAATACTTTTATAAATGAGAAATTTCAGTTTTCTGATTTTTATTCAAAAAATTTAAAAACATGTTTTCACTTTGTCATTATGTGTTTTTGAGTGTAGATTGATTGGGGAAAATGGCAGTTGTATCCATGTACACTTAAATCTACAACACATTAAAATGTGCAAAAAGTGAAGGTTCTGAATATTTTCTGAAGCCACTGAATAATGGTGTACTTGAAAAAAAGTTCTGCCTCAAAACCTTAAAAACATGATGAGATCTATACAAAAGCGCACTTCTCGTATTCCATGTTCATCCTCTTCAGCAGACCATCTCTATTTTTGCCAACTTCTGAAAACCACTTATCTTGGGCACTGAGGCATTTACACATTTTATCTGTTTATTATTTGTGATTCCATCTGCATAAGCTCTGTTTCCATGGCAACAGAAGAAATAGGACTAGCAACTGATGATTACGGGGGATATTTAGATTCAGGCTGCAGTGATGCATATTAACTTTAAATCTCTGATAAGACAGTGAGCAGAATACGAGCATAAATCCAAAGCATGGTGAGCTAACTGAATGAGCCAACCTGCTGATGGACAACTGTCTGGTCTCTACTATCTTCCTTCCCACCAGGAAGCAGGGACTTCAGCAGCTTGGGTACGGCCTTCACTGGAGGGAGATGAGTAAAGCTTGAATACACTGATAGAGAGGATGGAGGAAAAAATAGAATGGAGAAAAGAAGAGGATGAAGTTACAGGAGCAGAATTGGAGAAAACAATGGCAGAAGAAAGAAGGAAAGCAGAAAAAAGATTAAGTTTTTGAGGCAGGAAAGAGAGATTGAGAAATGTGTTAGCAAAGAAGATAACAAGTGCCAAATTAAGATTCAGAGTAAAAGCACAGATACAGTTGGCTACAGTCAAAAGTATCAGAAAGTATGGCTAATGACACCAAAGGCAGCAAAAAAGAGAAAGATGATTCAAAGCCACAGAAGGAATCCAATAGAAGATAAAGGTTTTATCAGTCGTACCTGTTTCTGGGTTCAGGTTCTGGGATATGGAACTAGGTAGTGTGTGTCTGAATGGAAGAGGCACCACAGAAAGGTCCTGGTGGCTGTCCCCCTGCACACACATGATGGAAAAATACAGGATAACATGCATGAAGCTGAAAGGGGCATTTCAGTAATCTGTGACCTTTAGCAGCCTACCCTGTTGGTTGTAGAAAGAATTGCAAGAACACTGACAGACATCCTCTGCAGCAGTTACTACCTTTATGTTTTTCATAATTTAGCCACTACTTTTTGCTAAATATGTACACTGAGCATTTATTTACTGGTAGTCATCTATTTCAACTTTTTATTCATTACTTTAAGCTATTTTAACCATTTATCACCTACTTTTAGATATATATTTCAACCAGTTATCCATTACTTGCAGCTAAGTTTTTCACACATTTTTACTTTTACCTATTTAAATCACTTATCACCTACTTTTAGCTTTATATTTCAACCAATTACCCATTAATTTTAACTTACTTTATCAACCACCTATCTACCTATATAACAGAGGCATAAACCCCCCCTTATTTTTGTTACCCCCCTCATATCATTGGCTATTGCGATGCACAGCTTAACTACTAAAGGTGTCTTTGCGGGGCCAAATTGCTTGTAAATGCAGGTGATATATTATGTGTTATTTTTTGTATATGTCTAAAAGCCATGGGCAGTTCAGCTGAAGTGTAATACTCCCTTCTCAGACTGTTTTGAGTGTTTTTAGACTGGAAAGGTAAAACTCTCCAGGATTTCACAATAAAAGAAGCAAACAGTAAAAAAAAGCAATAATAATAATAATAATAAAAACAAATTATGTAGTGGTTTTTTTTCTTTTTACCCAATTTTTTCCTGTAACCCCCTATAGCTTGGCTTTTTATTTATCTAATTATTTATGTAATTCTTGTTTTTAAATGTTTGTTTTGCCTTTTGGTTTTTTTAACCTGTCTTTTCTATTTTATTTTTTATGTCACTTTTCATCTAATTTTTTTGATTTCACTTCTGTTTTTTTGATGTGCACTAGTCTCCAATTACTGTTTATATTTGGACTGTTATGGTGCCATACACATGCTAATTTCTTGCTTAAAAAAAAGCAATCTATATTAATGCTGGACATAGTTAATGCATCATTTAAGCATGAGTATTTTACTTGTTTAAGTCGTTTTTTTATATAGTATTGATGCAGTCTTGCAAATGAGTAAAAAGAAATGCCATAAACAGAAAAAATTCAGTGTAAGGCTATTGGAAATAATAAATAAATAGATATTAATAAGAAGATTAATAGATATGATAAGCGTCTCACATTGAAGTCATTGAGCTGATGAGAAGAGGAGTGAGATCGAGAGTGCTGGCTGTCAGCTGGTTAGGGGGTTAGAGGTTTAGAGCCAATGTGTTAGTGAGACAGGTTAACAGTAGTGAGACAAGTTAACAACAGTAAGACAAGTTAATAGCTGGAGAAGGAGCCATGTCAAGAAACAATACCTGAGCCCCAGAATACAAACAAGCCTCAGGTAAGTTTATGTATTTTGTGGTTAACATTATACAACACCAAGACTGGTGTTGTATGAAACCCTGTTTCCTCATCAATTTGTGTTTCCTCTTACTCCTACCTGTAACCACGATGAGTAGTTTTCTGCAATGCTTAACCTCAAGCCAACCTAACCTTTCCCCAAGCAGTTATCTCTGTGATGCCTAAACATAACCTTAACTTAGACCTAACCTTAAACCTGGAGGACAACAGCACAAGAAAAAATATTTGAAGGTAAGGGAAACAGACCTCAATATACAGTATGTTGGGTGGACAGCAGCTCAGCTCCAGAAAATGTTGAGTGATTGTAAGAAACTTTTCATTTTTCTTAGCATCAACATTTTGTGAGCATTTTTTTTTTTTAATTTTCAGAATTATTGAAAGACAAATCAGTTTCATGATATAGAAAGGTCTGAAAGGACAGTCAAACGCTGAAAATATAATAAACATTTCATATCCTGTTATGGTTTACAATGTCTTAGTTAACTGACCCATTTGGTGCTTTTGGTTTTCTGTCTGACCACATGCCACCTCATTTGGTTATCTTGACAATATCACTACCTTTGAATAGGTCACAACCACCCTATGTGAAAACAACCCTAAATTAACCTTTTAATGTTTAGAGTAATATCATTAGAATATAAATCAAACTTGAACTCTCTTACCCGGTTGATGTTTGGAGAGCTAAGGCAGTGTCTGGGAGGTTTCCCTCTGACTGCCAGCTGTTCCCTCACAGCCACCTCCTACACACACACCAACAAATGTGTTTTGTGAGGATTTTTAATTGTATGATTTATGGAAAGATTGTCACTTTGTGTTTTTATTCAGATGCTTTGTATTATGTGGATTAATTATCTCTATTTGTTTCTTTTTTGGCAGGACTGGAAAAAAATATCCCCGCACTGGGTCTTGATGACATTTTCCAAACTGCATAAAGAGCGGAAAAGACATTGAGGATTTAATGTGCTCATGCTTCAGAGAAATATCATTTAAGGGAACACAGTTTAATTAGTGACTTGTCAGACATTTAGGTATTGTAAATGAGCTAAATGATGATGAATATAAAATGATTTATCAAAACATCTAAGAAAAATATTTCCTGACCTGTCTGAGACGGTCCAGAGTGAGGATGTTCTCCACAGCCAAGATGCTACGGAGATATTTCTCTATGGCCGCCTCACTGTCAACTGACTGGTCGTCCTCAGCACTGGCAGCCAGCCTGGCCAACATCTCCCTGTCCTCTGGACCATGGATGTCCTATGAGAACAGGGATATAGAATATAAGGGCCAGAGTACTTATCTGCTCAATGCCAAGTCTAGATTCACCCTGATTTGGATTTCAGTTATGCCAAGGACTATTACATTTTACCGCTTATCATATGACCACTTACCTAAATATTTAGCGTCCCTCAGAAAATGTTGAAAAATTGTAAAGGTTTTATTACACATCTTCTAAAAACCACTCTTATGAAATCACTGCAGTTAGCATCTATGGCCTGCACTGTAGCAGAAATATAATTATGGCAAAATAAACTACTACAGTGTCCTGGCATCCAGCCTCTCTCCAGCAGACATTTTGAAAGCAAAAGGTAAAGCTCTGGTCTCTTATTTAGAAAACAAAGACCTAAGGACGTGGCACATCAGAGTTAATTATTCAACAATTCTGCGCAGTAAGGAAAGCTAAAAACCTACTGTACATTCTTAAATTTGCTTGTGTTAAAATCATTCAGTTTCACACTGTTTTGGCACCATCAATCCCCTCTGACCATTTGCATATCCCCTAAGTAAAATAACTGCTGCACAAAAATAGTATCTGTGGTTGACGTTCATTTTTACCATTCTAGAGTTTTGATATTGCTACAAAAAGAAGTCATCAGAATTATGGTGACAGATTTAAAAGAAATATGAAACAAATATGTATTGCAGTTTATTTGTAGAATTATTGTAAGCTTATTATAGACAGTATACATGTCAGTTTGACCTGACTGTAATATCTTATTAACATCTTGATATTCATTATCTTTCATCTGGGAGAAGGCTGACAACAGCAATAATGGAATAAAGATATGGCCATCATCCCTGTCACTTAATGACTCAGCACACCATTGTGGATTGATGTCGCAAGAGTTTAATGAATAAGGTCAATAGAGTGGGCTTGCTCAATATGCTCAATGTATGAAAACGATCATTTTTAGATCAATTTAATTTTATATAATCATCAAATTCTGACACGACTATAATAATTTTACATGACATGACAATCTGTTTACCAATCAGACAAGTTGTAGTATGTTCTTTTTTTCTATGATTAGTCATTTTGCATTTTCTGCTATTCTTCTGGTTTTTGGATGAATGTGCAGTTGCGGACAAATCTTGGTATGATTATTCATTAATTTGTCCAATGAAAAAACTTTCATTTTAAAAATTTTTCTTTCTTACAAATTACTTTGTGGTCCAGTTCTTACCCCTGGGATGTTAGAGATGATTTCAAATGTGACTCCACAGCCAGGAATGGTGCTGCGCTGAGACATCCTCTTCAGCAGACTCTGGGCAAAACCCTGCCACACAAAGCCACAACATTTTTTCATATCTACTAATCTTATCAGGGGATGTGTGATTATGAAAAGGAGAAAGCAAACGTCATTCAAACATGTCAGCTTGGTCCTATCCATCATGTCTCTGGGTCACCCACCTGTCTCCCAACGATGTTGACGCAGATGCGTTTCCTGAGGACCAGCTGCATGTGGGCTGGGTGGCTCAGCTGAACCACTGTGCGGACTGTCAGGTAGACCCTCTGATCAGCTGACGCCACACGGCTCAGCTGGGGGCACTCGTGGACCGTCGCATCCCAGGAAGCCTCCACCTCCACCTGGACCACATTGAGAAGCATGGAAAATGAATGGCCTTAAAAATTCCCTCCACCCTGTATCTAGTAGATCAGGTATCTGCAGTCTCACTTGGGATTTGCTGTAGAAACCTGAGAGACAAGATACAAGAGAGGAAAACTTAGAAATACACACTCTGCATTAAAGTCTCCTTACCTCTCGATCATAGTGTTTAACAATATGAAGGTCAAAGAAGTCGTCGTCATCCTCCTGACTGAGTAACGCGTCCAGCCCCCCAGCCAATGGGGCTGAAAGACTGGACTGGAAATCATCAGCTGGAGGGAAAAGAAAGACAGAAAGTGAGTGGGTTCATTAGTCAAAAGAACAGAAGATTTTGCTGAATTGGGACTACAAAAGACAGTGAGAAAAAAATACCACTGAGATCCAAGAACAGGACAGGAATGTATGTTTCCATTCCAGGGACAGGAATCCTATGGAGAAACAGCACCATCATTGCACTGAATAAACACCTAGTCCATGATACAGAGGGGCTGACAGCTCCCTCAGCTTATCCAGAGTGGCACAGTTACCAAATAGCTGTCCTTGAGCCACAGCAAGCATTTAATATCCAACTAAGTGGATCTGAAGATTTGAAGATAGTGGGCATATTTGATAAAATGTTTTCAAGGTTTTGTCTAAACTTAACTTTTACCTAAAGTTGTTAATAATTGCCTGTCAACCATTTAGCTGTAATTTGAGCAGTTATATAAGAGAACAAAGACCAAGGCCCAGCTGGGTATAGGACTAAATGGGATATTAATGTAGTTGCAGTTTGCAGATTCTGTTGATAGACAGAACCAGCTTACAAAATCATTGTGTAAAAAGGTAAATTGCCAAGTTGCCGACTGTAGGGTTTTGCCTGGGATCTTCCTGGAAATTAAAATTTAATAATTTGTGTAATAATCCTACTCTTTTCCAACACACACGTTTCTGCTGGTGCTCCAGGGATGCCACTGCCAGGTGATGGTACCAGAACAGCGTTTCGTTCTTCTGTGAGAGTCAGACGACACTCCAGCAGCTGGGACTCTCTTTCAACGTCATCCTCTGACTTATCTACAATATATGCACATAGTGGTGAAGAAACAAAAAAACAATGAATACTTAAAAAAAAAACAACATAATTGCAACTTCTCCTACTCTTAAATGTGCACTGAAGAAGGCAATCAGGTATTACATATAAACATTTTACTATTTTTCTTCCATACTTATTAATAATTAATTTAAAAAAAATTATTATCATTTATTGACATTTATTGAACTTCATCTGTGATTATATGACCATATTGTGTTACAAAGTTTTGTTGTCCAAATTAATGATTCCACACAAAATGTAACCAAAAAAAACCAAAATGATTTATTCAGATTTGTTTTTTTCGTGAAAAGTTTAATCTGATATTATATGTTATAACACAGTATATCATTATACTGGTATTGGACAGTTTACAACTATTATACATTATCTTTTTTTTAAATTTCTAGTTTTGAACACGTCACATCCCACCATATCAACAGCAGAGAAATAATGATGATGACATTAATGATGTGATATTTGTTCAACCATATCCCCTCCCAAGCCCCCATCCATATAGTATATCTCTTACTGTACTGTAACTACCTACTATTTGTAACAACCTGGAGCTATGACCCTTGCAAACTCACAACTAAGTGACAGAGTCAGTGCTGAACCGTAAATAATTACTAATAGCACAGACAGCATACATCCACACAGGTGTACTGTTGGAAGTACTGACAATTTGCTTAATTTTGACTTTGTAACAATGCTGATTTGACCTGTAAATCACTTCCAGTTGGTTATGACAATGGAATCAAGAAAAGCAGTACTTGTGCTGCAAAACTGTACACTGGCAAATACATTTTAATAAAGGAATACGAGATGGTAAAATTAAATTCATTTTTCAAAGCTTAATTATACTGAGCAATGGAAGGAAATGATATGTTACCATATAAAGTGGATACTGACTAGAAAACAGATGACTGGAAATGTTGCTGCTATCGTTTGTGTTTCCATATCATAGTTGTGTTCACAAATGCTTAATTTTTTTCTGGCTGAATGTGTTTTATAGCTTTACCTGGTTTGGAAACTATTTTCTGTAGCTGCTGGTCCAAATACTCCTGCCTCTGAGTAAGCGTGACCAGCCACTGTTCCCTCATCCTCTCCAGGTCTACCTCCTACACACGCACTCACAAAGTCAGAGATACCATCACATCAGTTGTACAGAGCCAGAAGTTTTTCTTTTACTGTTCACACAAGAGAAACATTTCTAAAGTTCAGCCACTTGCCCATTATGCTGTTTTTTTTTACTGGTAATCTACTTACTTGATAACTGTCCATTTCTTCATCCCCACCCTGAAATTTAAATTGAAAGAAAAACTGTTAACGTCACAGTCAAAAAACACAAAACGTTGATAAAAACTGTGCTATTTAATTCAGAAAGGGGTGTCTGAGAAAAGGTGGCATGCACAAAAAAACCCAACATCATCCTCGCACACACAAAGTATGCATGAAAACCAAAGATCTAGGTAATTTAGTAAAATTAAATTCCTCATCTGACAAATTTCTGACATATATTAATGTAACAGACTTCTTCTCTCCTCACCCATTGCGATTCACTGCCTCTGGAGAGACATGTCTGTCGGACCTTGATGTCTCCGATGGACACAGAGAGGATGGAAGCAGTAATGAGGGGCATGGTGCCTGAGTCAGGCACCGGACGCACCTCTACCTGGACCCGACGGGACTGACCCTGGAGGTACAGATTTACATTTAATTTATTTACATAAAATGTATCCTCAGTTGTAATTAATTCTTCTGTTCATGTAGTCAGGATAATAATAAAAAGTCACCTCCAATCAGAATTCCTATTCAAATGAATAAACCATATATACATATAGAAGATAATAGTATTAAAATTTACAGACAAACAAAGACTCACGATACCTGTCTAAGCTGGAAGATTCCTCCAGTGCGTATGTCTTTGGCAGGAAGAACCTCTACAGCTGTGAACTCTCCAGCCTCATTCAGCTCCATTAGCTGCACCCACAACTCCAGTCGACGGGTCACCTCACTCCACCTGCAGGTATAGCCAGGAAACAAAACCATTGGATCTGAGTTAAACACAACATTAACATATACCTCCATTATTTATGTTATAATACATTTTATGGTAATCAGTTTTTTAGGCACTGATGTTTTTGTGAGGTAGGCATTTGGACAATTTCACCATTCATGTGTAACCACTGGAAAGTGGGTCATTTACTCTGATGCTTTACTGTATGTTAACACTTACACATCACCATGTTGAGAGATAATACGTGACTAAACTCATCTAAAGTAAGATTAAGTGTGGCTCCTCTGTGGTTTAGAGATTAAGTCACTGACCATAAACCACAACATCCCTAGTTTGAGTCCAGCTGGGGACCTTTGTTGCATCTCTCTCCTTCTTTCATTTTTTCAATACTCTATCCCGGCAGTATCTAATAAAGGCATAAAATTGCCAAAACATAATTTTAAAAAGTAAGATGCCAAACTTTAAAGTGGAAAATCAATCATTATAGCTGTAGTAACCAAGGTTTATTTTTGACACTATTTTTAATTTTGAAAAAAAATTTTGTGTAGCAGTACAGCAAAATTGCTATGTCCTTTCTGCTCTCTATATACTAATTCCAAGCATGTTTTGAGTATATAATACATTCACACCGATGGATGCTACTGTTCCATAATGCCAAATACTAAACAGTTTTTACTCGCATTTTTGATTTTTCAAACTTGAAATCAGCCCAATAGATGTCTGTCATTCATGTTGGTACAAAACAAACAGTACATTATTTTTTGACAAAGTAATTGACAAAAGAATAAACTATGCAATATAGTACGTAATGGATACAGTACTTCCAATTTCTGCACAAGATAAACATTTATGATAACAAGGCAACAAGGCAACAAGTATATTGTAAAAAGCATCAAGTGACAGAAGGACAATCTCACTAAAACTGTTTCTTTTAGTTTATATACATTCAAGGTTTTAGACAGGCTAGAATATCAGCACTGAACATCAAGAAATATTCTGTCTTAAAACAGCTCATCTTAGCCATGCATCACAAATATTCAGACTGTAGTTACACTGTGCACTGTCCTTGTGTATAAATGTTTCTTTTTCCTTTTCTGAGTCCTTCAGCCATAGTGAGTTGACTTATATACTTCTAAAATAAGTGTGTGTACGTGGTGCTTTTGGATTAATTTTGGTGAGTGTTTGTGATACTGTACCTCTCTCTGAGGGATCTGGTCTTGGCTTGAATTACCCCGAGGTCCCAGAGTGCCAGGTTTCTGCGGTGGTTGGCCTGTTTGTGGCCATACACTTCAATGGCCACAGCCCCCTCAGCCAAAAACTCCACAAAGTCATCTGACACTGGCACAGACAACTCCTACATTGATATAAAAATATGACAGGAATTTATATTTTCTTGTCTCAGCACTGCTGTTTTATCATTTTATTTATTTATATTTACCATGAAGAGTGTTTACCTTGACACTGTCAAAGACCACAGTGCACTGAGGGTCTCTAGAGGCAGATGATGAGCTGGACGGCGTCACCTCTGGAGCAATGAACACAGGCTCCTCCTGCCCCCAGAAGTGGTACTGGCAGAAGACAAAGTTGGACAGGTGGCGAGGAAGACCAGTGGCCTGGAGGATTTTCATCTGAGAGAGAAGAGGAGGAAATACACTCAATTACACAGAAGTAGACAAATACCACAATTTTTACATCCGCCAAGGAGGTTATATGATCACTCGTGTCTGTATGTTGTCAGTAGGTTTGTTTATTTGTCAGCAGGATTACGCAAAAACTACCGAACCAATTTACACCTGATTTGACCTCTAAAGCGTGGTGTATGTTGTTTGACATTGGCCTTGGTGGAGGTCGGCGCTCTACTGCACGCATTTTCTAGCTCCATTACTTTTTCAGTTGGTTTGAATCTCAGAGTCCAAGGTAACAGGCTTTTTGGACAGGTTTCAAACTAGAACCTCAACTGTAAATTGTATCTTACAGTTTTAAGTGCCTAACAAGGTTGCTTTAAAAGTGTAGTGGCAGGAGTCTGTAAAACGTTTTGTTTGGCTCTCTCAAGTAAGAATTTTTAAAAGTGCCTTAGGTCAATATGTAAGAATTCATAGCAAAAACCTCATGACTTTGTTTTTATTTCATTTCATCATAAGAAAACAGAAGCAATAGATAACCATGATATAAAGTTAATCCAGAGTTAATTAAAGTTAGCACATTAAACAGTAGAGTGAGCTGGAGAAAGTCAAGATAGAGAGGAGACAACAATATGTCTGCCTGCCAGATCCATTATTAATCTGAAACTATTGTTCCATTGGCAATACCTTAAAATGAAGTTACACTCACTGATACAATACCGAATGGCTACAGAATGTAAAATTAAGATTTATATCTCAGTGAAAGGGAATATATGATTGAGATTATCAGGCAAGGCTTTTCTGAATATCTTCCTAGATTTGACTCATTTATACGTAATTTACATGATAATCTTCCTTGTTAATGAAGCTACATGTGCATGTTCTCACCACACAGTCCAGTTTATGTTCCTGTGGGTCTCCGTCTGTGTTGCTCAGCTGAGTGTCAGACTGTCCTGGAACCTCTTCCTCAGAGCCCTCTGTACCCTGCCACACCTCCATGTGCAGCCGACCTGCCACCTGTCATACATACAAACAAACACACACGGCTGGAGTCTCGTTTCAACAAGTCACTTTGGCAGGAAGCCAGCATGGATCATGTCACAAAATTTCTGATTACCACTGATATGATTAGTTTATTTGATTATTCAAAACAGACAGAAAACTCCTTCCAGTTTTCTAATCTAATGTTTTTAGACATATCAAGTAGAAAATATACCATGCATTTGCTGATTACAACTTTAAAAAATGTAAATATTTGCTTGCTTGGTAGCTCTGCTTGCTTTTCTCCCCTTTTATTGGTTATCTAAAAACATCATTTGGGGCTCTTTGGGCATTTGTCATTACATTCGTTTTTGTAAACTTAAACCTACATTAATAGAAGTTTGGGTCACTTCTGGCTCAGTTATGTTCTCCCAATTTCTTTACTTAAAATCTTTTTAAAACCTGCATTAAATAATTTTTGTCATATCGGAGACAGCAGAAACAACCTGTAAACACAACACAGACATTTTGGCACCTTCTAAGTTGATACAGAGAATATGATGCAAGAACAGTTGCTTATTTACACAAAAGGCAGACATGGGGGGCAATATTAGCATCCATTTGGAGTCATGTTACCGGTCACCATATGACTGTAAGTCCAATATTCACTCTGCTTTCAACTTTTACACAACTCCTTTGGGAAATTTCTGGCTAAGCTGCTTAATGCTCCACTATGTTCAGCAGCTAATTGGTAATTTTGTGCTGTTTGGGACTGGGAAGTTAGTGCACACTAGGTTTAATACAGCATTTTCGCTGAAAAAAAGCTCCCTGCTGCAGTCAATAACAAGGCTGATGAGAGTGCTGAGACAAAACCAAAACAATATAGCTGCGAGCTGTACAACCAAAAAAAGCTGAGCTGAAAGATGCTAAAACACTCGTAGAGCTATGGGGAACTGCAGAGACAGTTGATAATTCTCTGTGTTTGTCACTGCGAGTGACAACTTTCATATTAAAACAGTAATTTTTTCCATTTTTTAATATAAAATATTGACTTGTTCAGCTTTTATCATCAAAACAACTGTTAGATTTGTCAAAAAAATAAATTGTTATCTGTAGCCCTACGTGATTCAAAAGAACAGGTATACTTAAGCAAACAAGCAAGCATAGCAGGCTAGAAGGAGTGTTATACAATACAGAACTCTGAAATCTGTTTGTGTATCTTTAACTGAGTTTAACAGCAGCCTATCCATTAGACACACTGGGCTCCTACCTCTCCCTTCTGGTTGATGATGGGCACTGCATATTGTAGCTTGATGTTGTAGAACAGGGAGGCCAGGAAAACATTGGCCACACCGATCAGACTGTGATTCTCCTGCTCATCAAAGAACGGGTCGGCACGTTTGAAATAGGACCGCATCACCTTGATTAGGAAAAAAGAAGAGAATTAAGAATGGTGTGAGACTAATGAATCAACCTCTTGTTTTAGATCAGGTTCCTCTGGAACTCCTCCGTATGGATTCTGAGCCAAAAAATCAATCTGGACCTTTTGATGTCTATCTTAATTTATTTTTCTTTAAAAATCTGAGTTAACGTTGTTTTACCGGCATTTCCTTGCTTTACTCTGCCTATTTTACATCCCTGCTATTTAGCATTTAATCAATAAATTCTGACAGATATCAACTGCTATCTGACAACTGACATCAGATATAAACTGACATCTCTGTATAATTACAGAGGTGATAAACAGACAGACAGTCTCTACATATTAATCATATGTAATGAATTAATCTCATATCTATCTGTGTGTCAAGCAGGTTCTCATCTCTCTTCACTCACAGGGTTGTCTTCATCAAAGTCCTTCCACTCTTGGTAGAGCTCCCTCATGTCCACCAGCCTGTTCTCCATCTTCTCCAGAGCCCAAATCTGCTTCCCTTTACCTTTACGACGGACCTGAATCGCTGGCTCACTCAGCACCACATCACGCTATGAAGAGAGAGAGGGAGAAAAAAAAAATGCATTAATTCATTTCTGTTGACCTCAAACACGTTATCATCTACTGTGTGCCAGAAAGCGAAATGTGTTCTCCTAAACTGAGACGCAGTCATAAATACAGTGTCTACCTTCCTGTTTGCGTCCAGGTTAGTTGCAGGTATCTGAAGAGTGACCAGGTACTCAGTTCTCTTGTAAAGTTCCTCTGCAATGAAGCTGGCCTCCTGAGCCAGCAGGTTGGCTCGAACTATCTGCTCCCTCAGACGCCGCAAGCTGCGAGTTATCATCGCCTCTCTGCACCACAAACAGACACAAACTTACAAGTTTTAAAAAGCATCTTGAAATCCTTCTTTCAAAGACCAAAGTGCTCAAGAGGAATAATATCTCACCTGTCTTCACTCCACCGTCGCATGCCTTTGGTGGAGCTAGGTGATGTTACAGCAGCAGCACTGACCGTGAGACCTGATGCATCCAGGAGGTGGGAGGGTTTCTCAGGGGTAAGTCTCTGGCGGAGCTGCTGCAGCTCCTGCTCATACATCTGCCTCTGCCGCTCCAGGGCGCAGCGCTTCTCCTCCTCGTGCTGCCTCTCCAGGGTTTGTAACACTGACTGTAAGGGGTCTGAAGAGGAGGAGGAAGAGGCGCCAGAGGACAGATGGATGGAGAGAGCAAGAGGAGGGAAGAGAGGAGGAGCGAGTGTTAAGAAGTTTCTATCTTATCAAATGAAAATTAGCATCTATAGTTTAACTGCAGGGCCCAGCTTTCTACGTTCATGCATGCTGGTAGTACAACTCATGTTTAACAGCTTCACTGAGAAGGATGGGAAGGCTGAAAGCATTCATCATCCTAAAATGAAAATTCTCTCATTGTTTAATCACCCCAAAATAAAATGAAACCCCTTCACAGGACTGCACCCACTGTGGGTCCAAAAGTCCAGTATTTACCTCATTATATCTAATTTGGCAAGCATTGTTCTCTGATAAAGCACTGCCTTCTTTACTCAAACTAGAACATTGTGGAAGATGTAGGGGATTACAGGCTAAATATTGAACTTGTGGACCCCACACTGGAATTATTTGGGGTCTAAATATTTAGATTATACTACTACTAAAAGTACAGTCAAATACAGTACAACACACAAAATTAAAGTAATTCCCATTACTGTAGCCTCAGCTGTACTTTAGTGCTAATTAGCAAATGTTAACATGCTAACACGGTTAACTATGATGGTGAACATGGTCAGTATTATAGCTAGCATTGGCAGTGTGTGTATGTTAGCTTGTTCATGTTAGCATTTAGCTCAAAGCACCATTACATCTAAGAACAGCCTCACAGAGCTGCTAGTATGGCTGTAGACTCCTAGCCTTGTTTAGACACAATTGTGAGTCCTTTTCAAAGATTTACATCATCTGTCATAAGGTTAGGGAACTCAAAGTATTGACAGACTGACTAACACATTGTTGGTTTTAGTATTTTCATAGAATTTGCTGATAGCAGTTATCATTAAATAATTTATGAGAATGCTGACAGAATTTTGCTGTCCATGACCACTATCTGTGACAAGTCCCCAAGACGGACATGATGTAGACGGCTGAGGAGGGCAGAAAAACATTAGTTGGACACACTCTTTTGAAAGATTTCCATCCCCATTTAACTATTTTTAGAATAGGCAAACCAAATCTAAACATTTACAATATTTAGCATCTATGCCATCTGTGGTCTGGCCTGTGAACAGAGTTTAAAATGGTACAAAGAACTAGTTTACATTTGCATAGACAGACAATCTGACCAAAATAGATTCAAATTGAATTTAAAAAAAAGAGTACGGAATGTCTTCTCTGTGTACACATTTTTATAGCTCATAGCAACCTTTTTTTCTCTTAATCTCCTATGTTACAACCCAATCAGTGTAAACACATGCAACTGTGTAAAAATAATAAATAATGTCACTTTATTAAGCACCACTGCCAAACTAAAAACATGCCCTTGGTTTAATGACTGTACCATAATAAAAAATAATACATTTAAAATACATTTACAATAAAACACATTTATCCTGTTTCTTAATAGAGTCCACCTTGTTCACTGTTCAGTCTGACTCACCATTGCTGCCCATGCCTTTCATCATGACCTCGGCCTGGGCCAACTCGTAACTGAAGCTCAGCTCACTTGACACATCGCTGGATGCTTCAAATTCCACCTCCAACCGGTCGGTGCTCAAGCTGGTCTTCATTACAGCACTGCCGTCCTCATCCTCACCCCCTGCATGGATCATATGCCTGGGCAAGTTGATCCTGTGTGAGTGCATGAGTGGTGGTCGTTTATTGATGTATGTGATGAAGAGTGAGTGAGAGAGAGAGGAAGACCCATACAGTGAAATATAGGAAGAGACACAATGAAGAGTTTGTTACCACATGTAAATAAATGCCATCAACACACGTTTGTATGAGAAATAAAACACTAGACAAATTCAAACTCAACACACTGCAGATGAAACAGACCTGAAGAAGTGGTTGTTACCCCACAGAATTCTGTCACCATGATGAAGCTGGACTGGACTGGTGACTGCAGCACCATTCACACATGTTCTACAGAGGGGAAAAACCAGGAATTATACAACATGAGACAACTATTTCAGACGATAGCAAATTATACTATATACATTGTACATTTCAAAAATATAATTAACAAAACTGAAAAACAGTTTGATTGTTTTAAAGCAAGTTGACAATTTATTTCTTTGTAATTTCTGTTGTTAAATACATAAATATACTTAAATATACATAATACATAAATATACTATATGTTTTGCCATCCTGCCTGTACTGAACATCACAAAAAGCAGGAGTGTGTGTGTTGCTGTAACCTAATCACAACTGAAATCTGAATCTTATTTTTCGTGCTCATTCAAATTGTTCCCAATGAAATCTGACATTGGCTGCTTGGTCAGATATTTTGTCTTTTTTTTTTAACTTTCTTCAGTTTGATAGTTTCTGGTTTAAAAAATAATTTTGACCATTTTAGACTATTTTGTTGAGGCCCAAGTTCTTGTATGGATGCTTGTGTCTAAACCATGTTTAACATTTGAGAAATTGGGCCCTTTTTCTTTGTTCTTTTGGCTTCTTTCAATGACATTATTCCTCAAAGTAAATATCCTTTATCCATCTGTACTGAAACTCAGGTATCTTATTTCATTAATATAAAAAAAATTTGAAACGATACCCTGCCCTCCCGATTGATCTAAAATTCTATGACTCTGTCTCTCAGTGATTTTCTGTTATCTAAAAAACTGTTTCTACCCTGTGTGAGAAAAAGGTCTTGAGAGATAAATGGTCTGGTGGAGAAAAGCATGTGAAGTATATGTTGGTCACTACAGGGGACTCCTTTCATATTATAAGTAGTCATTGGATCCATTGTCAATATTACATATACATGTAGACCCCTTGGTTTTAAAGACTCCTCTAAAATTTTTGAGTCCATCCAGTGCTATCCTGTAAGATCCCTGCTGTTGCTAAATGAATTATTTTCACTATCTAGTGTTTGCCGCTGTGAGTATTTCTCAGTGCTGACTGGAGCATGTAACAGTCTGTCATATCTATTAAAAACTATGAGGAAGCAAAATAATGGCGTAAAGCGAGGTCGTCTTTGACATCACAGCCTGTGTAACCATGAAGCAAACAGGAATTTCAGAATTATTTCCTCGGGTTGGCTACACACCGAGCATTGCAGTGAGGAGTGAGCACCACACCATTGTTTTCAGTGATGTCGATGACGCAGTGCTGAGTTTGGATGGCCATCCCACACAACTGGATGTCCTGTGAGTTGGCTGAGCCCACGTTTGTGTGCTCCTGGGAATGAGACACAGAGAGGAGATGGCCACTGAGAGGACGTTTGCACCAGTGTATTTTCAATGGAAAGAATGTGTCCATATATGTATCTATACTGTACACAGTAAAGAGCACTGGACTGTATGTGTGTGTGTCCAGTACCTTCAGGTAGTAGACCAGTAGCTCGTTGAGAGCAGGGTCAGCATTAAGGTTGACAAGGAAACACTTGTCATCTACCACTCTGATTCCAGAAGTCTGCAGAGAAATTCCCAGGCTCTCTAGCTGCCTCTGACGTTCCTATAGGGAAACACATATTCCATATCTAATACAAGAACTCTGAACCGAAATCTCCCTACTGAAAAAAACCCTGAATGAATTGAGTTAAAGCTGAAGTCACATTAAATTAAGAAAGAAAGAATCAACTGACAATGCCAATCTCCTCAGTTTGGTTAAATGTGTCTGTTTGCACTTCTCTGAGTGCAAAAAATTGACAAAAAAGTTAATGAAGTTCTGTTTAAGTATAAGAAGAATAAGACAAACTTTTTTTTTTTTTAACTACTAATTTACAGAGAGTGAGAGAGAGAGAGTGCGTGTGTGTATGTTTGTGTTACCTGTGCAACAGCCTCAGTCTTCCTGAGTTTCTCCTCCCAGGTTACTGTCATTTCTTGGATCAGTTTCTCTGATTCCTCCAGCCGTTCCTTCAGCTCTGGTGCTTTCATAGACTGAGAATAACAGAAACTGCATTATACTCTGTGTTATTGTGTTATTCACAATATTCAATATTCACCATATTTTTTTACAGGCTGAACCAAGTTAAAGTGATCTGAACCTCAGCCTCTGTGAGCTGCTCTCTCAGTTTCTCCACTTCCTCCCGCAGCTCTCGGATGATCCTGGCATTGGGGTCTTCGTTGACCACAGCGTGGTTGATGATGTTCTTTGCCCTGTCGGCGTAACGCAGGGTAGACAGCGTCTCACCGTAATTGTCCGCTGCTGGGCTGATGGTGGCAACCATGGCTGTGCGGCTGTTCCCTCCCAAGCTGTCCTGCAGGTATAAACACAGCTTTAACCTCAGTGGCAAACCCAAACCTCTGAATGGACAAAAATGTCAGATAAACTTCAGACTCCTTTGATTGAAATTAACAAAATCCATTGGTTTGATTTAGAGAAACAATTACTAAATTACTAAATATTTTTTTAGTTTTTTAACTAATTAAAAGCTTGAAGCTGGCAAAAGGAGCCTTTTTCTCTCTGAGCAGAACTAATGAAAATAAGCACAGCTTTGAAACTTTATGGGGGAAATAACAAAAAGCACACCTGATAATGAATTACTCAAAGTCCAGTGTCTATAGATTCAAAAAAAATAATAATAATTTTGTACCTCTACCCTGTTATGTGTTATGGGCATACAGTGCAGGAACTGGTTATTGTATTGTGAAAAAAGGACCTTTAATTCCTTAAAATATTTGAGTACTGTCCAGTTTGGGAAATATGGTGAAGGTAATGAGGAAAACAGAAGAACGCAAATTGATCACTGATACAACAACAAGGTGAAGATACACAGAATACATTCTCCTGTGGTGGTATCTGTAATAACAAGGTCTGTTATTTTCTCCGTGTACCTTGAGCAGCCAGGTGAGCACAGAGTCTCTGTATGGAACAAACTTGCTCTTGTTCTTCCTTGCTCCATGGTCAGCCAAGGCAGAGATAACTAAACCTAGAGTACTCAGAGACCTGGAGAAAGAGACACAGGAGAGTAAAGAGTTGATGCAGGGAAGAATTATGGGTACAGAATGTAACAGAGAAGAACAAAAATGCCAGAGACCAAAACTCATCAAGGCAATCTTGGCCTGAAAAGGCTGATAACATTTAATATACAGTACAAATATATGAAACAATCTTTTATTTTGTGATGGTCATAATTGGGGGAAATAGCCTATTGTCAACACTGAGTTCAGCAAGGTTCCAAAAAGACAAAAACCAATGACCATTGTAAAACCACTGACTCAAAAATTAAGAATCTAAACCAATCAAAATCAGAAGTGAATGCAGACAGTAAAAAAAACAAATCCCAGCTATTAATACAATTTTGGAGGTATACTGCTCAGCAGCTTAATTTAGGTACAGAAAATAAACTCGGGGTTATAAGTCTTCATTGTTGTGGTGTTTGGTTATTTTCTGTTGACTTACTTATTGATGTTGCTCCCTTCTTTCAGTCTTTCCCCTGCTGCTCCGGTCTTTGCTGCCCGTTCACTGCCTGCCAGATCCACCAGACTCAGCTTGCTTACCTTCTCTCCACTCGTCTGAAGCAAATAAGCAGAAACACATAGACATAAACATATTCATGAAATTAAAATTTACTTCTAAAATCCCTCAATCCATCTTTTCCAGTCTAGGTATAGTAGAACTTTATCAAACGCCAGCTGCAATTTTGATTATTCATAGATCACCAATTACCAATTTATCTTCACATTTATGGAGCACTGTTGTGGAAAAATTGATTTACTGATTTACTATTAAATTTAAGTTAAATTTAATAGTAAAAAAAATTTAAATTAAATTTAATCTCATCTAGATTAAATCTAATCTAAAATATTATTACAACTATCTAACGTATAATTTAATTTAAGGTCAACTTAATAAAACCCAACTTAATAAAATTAAATGATTAAGAAAAAACAATAAGATAATATCTAGTTGAACACAGACAGCAAAACTGGAGACTACAACAAACATAATGCTGTAACATTTAGTTGCCAGATCATTCAGTTATCCACCAAGCAAACTGCCAAAGATGGTTTGTTTTCAGCTTCTCAAATGTGAGCATTTGCTACTTTTAACTGTTTTATATAAGTATAAATTAAATAGCTGTGGGTTTTGGACTGTTGGTCACACAAAACAAGCAATTTGAAGACTTGGGCTCTGGGAAATTGTGATGGAAATGTATCGCCATTTTAATTAAATTAATGTTTGACAGTAGACATCTAATGTACAACATTTTTTACTTAAATCTTTACTCACAAAAGATTTGCACCATTAAATAATAATAGTAACCAAAAAAAGTTCACGTCTTCCATCATTCATGCAATCCTGTTAATTCATTTGTCGCTCTGTTCTATAATTTCAAATTTTCGTCCAGTTGTGCCTCTTCATCTCAAGATATGCATGACTTTCGCCATTAAGGTTTTTTCAGCAATGACTAGCCATTGGTTCTTTGGCTAGAACTGGCCAATAGATAAAGCACTGTACAAGCCTTAGGGACCTTACAGCATATCCTAGTTTTTATTGTGACACTTTACATAACATTTTCCAAAACACAATTTTTTTTTCCCAAAAAATATGGAGCAATCTATGTTACTGCATGTCTTTGTAATTTTTTACTTTTCACTTGAATGTAAAAAAAAGAAACAAATCAGAACATCTGGGAGAATTCTCTCAATATCCGTGAATTGTTAGGTTTATGGTGTATCTTTCATATGTTTTGAGAAGTGCTATGTGAAATCTCAACAGAAATCTCTACCAAAGCTACCAGTTTTTTTTTAATGTATTTATTTGAGTGTTTATCATAGTGATCAATCCTTTATATAATGCCAAAATTATTCTTAGTAAAAATATAATTAGTAAAATGATTGTTATGATTTTTTTCGGTCAATAGTTGATGATTATGTGTATGCATGAGCATGTGTGCTTCTTGCCCCAGACTGTAGGTCCATGAGTGTGTGTGTGAGGATGATGTTGAACACAGCATGTGATCTGCTGCTCTCTTCATTCATGTTTGTGGCTGCCACTGTGCGAGATTTATTTCCCTCTGACATCAGAGATTCAACGTCCTGTTGGAGACAGAGACAACACTAACAAATACATCTAGTCCGTATTCATCCTTATGAAATCAATTTTTCTCCATTGGCAACCCAATGAAATGAAAGCAAAAGAAAACAGATCAAAAACTAGATATAGTTCATAAAGAAGTTTGCAAGAACGCGGCACAGTACCTTGTAGCTGGCCACAGCCAGGCGGGACAGGCCATCAACATAAGGCCCCAAAACTTTGTGCTCTCTCACTCTCAGCGCTTGTCGACTTCTACAGAGAGAGGAAGACGTTTACAAATCCTTTATCCTTCAATCCTACTCTGTTAAACTCAATTACAAAAGTGAGAAATTAAACTGTGTTCCTCCCTACCTGGATAAGCAAATCAAATAATGCAGCTAGTTTTCAGATGTAGATTTAGCCATTTAATATGTTGAAGAAAAGACTCACAGCCCTGTACACTTCAAACAGGATATGGATATACTGTAATCTCATCCACACATCCACACAACTACCATACATTCTTTAAAAAAACTGGGCATTGTAACTAAGGAACAGTTTGCACTTATTCAAGTGAGAGCAACTCATTTTATTCATCAGACATTGAATGAAATTGCTGGCGAGGCATTCTAACATCTCTGTTTGAGAAGTTGTTTTTTAGCAGACCAAAGCTTGAATGAGGAATTTCCTCCTGCTGATATCAAAACATAGCCACAGCAGGCTCCAGAGATTTTACATGCAGGGTCATGCAAATGAAATTTATACGTGATTCCATGTTTTAAAGACAACTAGACAAAAAAAGTTCCTCACCCTTTGGGGTCAAGCAGGTCTCTGACCTTCTCATTGTAAATCTCCATGTAGGAGACCTCCACAGTGAAGCTTTCTCCTTCACAGGCCTCCTGCACAGTCCTGCTGAACAGGGAACTGCAGAGCCGAGGGATCAGACCAGGCTGCTCTGTTGAGCCCATCATGGTGTACGACTTCCCAGAGCCTGGAGACACACAATTACTGTATAGAACTCCAAATATTGAGAAAAAATAAACCAAGCAATGTTAAAATTCCAATTGTAGTCTGTTTTTTTAAGGTTTATTGGGAGACATGCAGGGCACATTTTGTGGGATTTTCAAAAGACAGAGTCATAATGTAATGTTATGGTGCATGAGGAAATACATCGGATTCAGTTTTATTGGCTACGTAAGTCTGTACAGTACAGTATAAAGAATGAAGCTTCAAAAGCATATGAACATAAATTGTTTGTTGGGACCTGATAAATTCTAGGGATTTGGAGCTATGGAAGCAAGTGAGAGATTAAAAAGGCCAAAATATAATTTAATATAGATCTGGAGAGTACTATTAATAATTCTAGGGGAAAAAAATCTGTATGTATGACTATAAATACAAAGATGAACCACAACACTTCCTAAGCTTTCATGCAAATTCATATAAAAAAAAATTAACACTCCAAAACTAAAAAGGAAAAATAAGTGTAATTAAGTAGGTTTCTGGCGGGCTTCATAGCATTCTCAACTTTTATACACTGACAACAAAACATTAGGGATCTACTTCTTTGGGAAAACTAAATCTAATTAGGCAAATATTTGCTTAAGTTCAGTTAATGGGTTTTGCTTCTCCCCTACAACATCAACCTGTAACCCATAGCCTGCATGCTGTGTGTGTGTGTGTGTGTGTGTGTGTGTGTGTGTGTGTGTGTGTGTCTGTGTATGTCTGTGTGTGCGTCTGTGTGTGCGTCTGTGTGTGCGTCTGTGTGTGCGTCTGTGTATCTATTTTTGGCAGTCTACCAAGTCAGTTAAAATGGCAGAAAAAAGAAAAACAAACATCCGATCATTTTTCAGTGCACTGAAATGCCAAGTAAGTAGAAAGACCCCAGTAATATCAAAGGCAATTTGACAACAACTTCATAAGAAACGAATTAAGTGCTTCTTTTGGAAGTGCTTTTAATATTTTAATTAATCTATGCCTCTGTAAAGCACCTTGAATCACCTTGTTTTTATTGTCTTTAAATGCAATTTTAATTTCTTCTTAGTGTCTTATTTTCAATGTATTTCTATGCCTCTGTAAAGCACTTTGAATTGCTTTGTGTCTGAATGGTGCTATATAAATAAACTTGCCTTGCAATGCCTTATGGAAATATTTATCAATGGTATCACAGGCAACACAGAGAACAGCTTGGCACAGAGAGGCAGGGACAATCAGACAAAGGCATAGAGTCAGGTAAGTTTGTTGAGCTTTTGTTTATCAGTGTTATGAAATAAAGACCCCTTCTTATTTAGACTTGTAAAAAAGTAAAAAAAATAAATAAATTTAAAGAAAAAGTCTTGCTATTGTGTTGAAGTATGTTTTGGGTAGGGTCACGGTTGCGAGATTTGAGGGTTAGGGTTAGGGTTACGGTTACTTGTATTTGGACAATGAGAACCTACACTGAAGGGGAAATAAATTTGACCATTTTTGGTTAAATCTCAAGCAATATAATCATGCATTGTAAATACAGCTAAAATTAGGACATAAGAAGTAGGTGTAACTAAACTGTAAAGGGTTTGACTTTTTAACTTAACACAAAAAGACGTTGCACACACTTGAAATGATTTACCTGTAACATTATACTGCTTTAAGTTTAGCTTAGTGTACCTTATAAACTGGTCATTGAGTGTAGTTTCCTTTAGTTGTGATAATAACAGCAGTTTACATAGTGATCTTTAGTAGGATAGATGTTCGCAGGTTTAATGTTACCTGTTTGTCCATAAGCAAAGATGCAGGCGTTGTAGCCCATGAAGGCGTTGTCCAGCAGGCTCTCCCCAAGGCACTGGAATACAACATCCTGACCTGCACAAAAACCAGAAAACAAACACTCCAAGTACATATTTTTACAAGCTGAAATCATAAACTATACTTACAGAATAAGATTTATAGAAACAGAAACACAAAACCACTTTCTCTAGGGTTCTTCACAGATAATTGCATGACTTTCTCTTCTTTCGCTTTCTATGGCTGGCAAGACTCAAAGCTCAGAATAGTCATGGTGGGCATTTTATTTGGATTCAATACATCTGTCATCAGCATCCAAATGATTAATACCCCTCACTCTGTTAAAAACCCCCAGTTATTTTTCTCTACCCCATTACAATACACAGAACCACAGAACTGAACTACATGCTTAACTCTTCATCCTGCCTTCCAAACAATCCCTTTCTTCGAACTCCATAAATAGTTCAGAATATCAGGAAACATTCTTTCAGGAGATATGTTTGAGAAATGACTCACCAAGCAGTGAACTTACACATGAGCTTAAAAACAGAGAGCACCAAATCGAGTCGAGTATGAAACACAGTTCCACTGTGGAAATATACTAACCTGAAAACTTGTCTTTTTGAGATTCATCCATGGACCAAAAACAGTGATCATATGCAAAAACCTGAGGAAAACACACGATAGTATAGTCTGCATTTACACATAAACCCAGAAATACATCATTATTATCTAGAATTGGAATTAAAAAAAAATCAAAATATTTAATGTTAATCAAAGTTTAACTTAACACTTACCTTTGGCTGATTCCTTAGGACAGAGGAGAGAAAAAATTGAAAATGTCAAAGTTAATAATTGGTGTTAAATGACACACTCAACAGTTTTACTGTGACTCTATCACAGCGTTGTGGATGTATATATCTATATATGTATATGTATATGTATATATATACATATACATATATAGATATATACATATACATGAATATGGGGCAGTGGAAAACAACTCTGGAGGCCAACTCAAAGCGAACTGCACAAGTTACCACCAAGTGCGGCATATACCAAGGTGATGCACTATCCCCGCTGCTGCATAGGCCTGTACCCCCTCAGCCAGAACATCTCAAAGAGTGGCTACGGGTACCGGTTCCGAAACGGACCAACCATCAGTCACCTCCTCTACATGGATGACATCAAGCCGTATGCCAGGAATGAGCGAGACATCGACTCACTGATCCACCTCACCAGGATCTACAGCAACAACATCGGAATGTCATTCGGACTAGATAAGTGTGGTCGGATGGTATCGAAGAGAGGGAAGATGATCAGAACGGAGGGGGTTGAATTACCAGAAGGCAGCATTGCAGATGTTCAGGATAGCTACAAATACCTTGGGATCCCGCAGGCAAATGGGAACCTTGAGAACGCCGCAAGGAAGTCTGCCACAGCCAAATACCTAAACAGAGTAAGGCACGTCCTGAAAAGTCGGCTGAATGGGAAGAACAAGATACGGGCCATCAACACATACGCCCTACCAGTCATCAGATACACCGCTGGTATAATAAGCTGGCCAAAGAAGGAGATAGAAGCCACTGATATCAAGACAAGAAAGCTCCTCAAAATGCATGGAGGGTTTCACCCCAAGTCCAGCACCGTGAGACTCTACAGTAAGCGGAACGAGGGAGGCCGAGGACTGGTGAGCATCAGAGCCACTGTCAAAGGCGAAACAACCAACATCCAGGAATATATCAGGAAGATGGCCCCCAAAGATGAAATGCTAAGTGAACACCTCAGGCAGCAGAAACCCGATGATACAGATGAGGAGGAGGAACCATCATGGAGGGACAAGCCCCTACACGGCATGTACCACCGACAGATAGAAGAAGTGGCTGATAAAGAAATCCTACCAGTGGCTGGAAAAGGCTGGACTAAAGGACAGGACAGAAGAACTAATCATGGAAGCACAAGAACAGGCACTCAGTACAAGATCAATAAAGGCGGGGATCTATCACACCAGACAGGACCCCAGGTGCAGACTGTGCACACATATATATATA
>NC_053403.1:20718947-20726447 GCF_016859285.1 Xiphias gladius | reverse complement strand
GTTATGAAAGCAGCAACAAGGCTTCATTAATGTCTACCATCTCAACGGTCTGACAGCCCCTGCTGTATTCCTGGTTGCAGGTGTCAAAGGTGCTGTAATATATTAACAGCTCCTGAGGGTCATGCAGCAATTCAGTTAAACCTTTAAGCAATGGCTGGTGAGTGACTCCCCCCAACAAACAAAGCTTTTCTATAACACAGATTGCAAAGATGCTCATAATAGAATATAGTCTGCTGGGAAACTAACCGAGAGTGCCTTGATATAGAAACTGATGCTTTCCAGCTAAAATATTTGCTTAATGGTTGCTCAAAATCAGTTAACTTCTTCCAATTCTGCTTTTTTTATGGCCCTTGTGCTGTTCTGGGATCATGAAAGTGCTTGTCTGTGTTGCACTGAACCTGTAAAACCTGTTCACGTTGAGCACCAAAGGAGAAATGTACTGCAGCTGAAGCGTGTCAGGGCAGAAGAGACACACAGATACGTTCACAAAAAAAATGCATAGGATAACAATAAAATATGAGACTATCTTTGTCCACAAAGAGAAGGATTCATAATTTCAAGTCTGCAGGGGATTGTCCTAAGACATATTTACTGAACAAGGTAGCCTGAGAAAGGGCCAAAACCTCCAGGGAGCCTCTCCCTGCACTGCTCTGACTCGCTGCCTGTGACTGCTACAGGAGGAGAGAGGAGGAGGGTACTGCTTTGTCAACAGCAATCATATAAGGAGGCACGCAACACAAGCCTAGTGGCACATTTTCTATTTAACACAACCAATGCACAGTTTGCACCCACAACATCTATTATTTTGTTACTATTTTGATGCACAGCACTGATTTGAGTTCTGATATCGTAATATTAAACCAAAGATAAATTTCCACACTGACTTAATGCATTAATTCTAAGTTAAATTCTAAGTTAAATTCTGAATCCCAAGTCTGATTCTTGATACTGTCCTCCTCTCTCTTTTTATTATTCCTTTAAATCATGGCTTGACTATCTTAGCAGGACTGAGCTGGAACGGACACACCCTTTGTAAAGAGAGGAATTATAAAGGAGACAGAGAGCGAGGAGAAAGGAGTAATAGAAGAAAGGTTGTGCAGGGTTAGGGTTAGATCTCAGCTTCTTCCAAGCAACTGGGTGCTAACTAGACAGGCTGGTTGGAGTCTGTACAAACTCTTCTGACAGTAATCCTGAGGGGAATAAATCAGTTGAACTCCTTTACTGTAAATACTGTATGTGTACACACTTGAACAGGGCAAAACTGAGATAGGGTTCAGTTTCAGGTAGTGGTACCTCCTTGTTGCCATCCTACCCCTCTGGGGAGGCTGTATTTGTACAGTGGGAGTAGCCATGCCAAATTGTGGAGAAAACAGGGGAAAATAATCTTTAAAAATGTTAAAACGTGCAGCCAACTTCTGTAAGGCACGATGACTATAGAGGAATATGAATTTATGCTTGCATATTATTATTATTCATTTTGTCAGGCTACTGTTTGCAAGTCATTGTTTTGCAAGTCAAAAGTCTCAAGCCTTGGCTACAAACTCCTTGGGGAAGTCCAACAAGCCCTGATTCAAGTCCCAAGACTTGAATCAGAAGACCAGTAAGTCCCAAGTTAAGTCCCAAGTCAAGACCAACAAATCCCAAATAAGTCCCAAGTCGAGACCAGTAAGTCCCAAGTCAAGTATCAAATCAAGCCCCAAGTATAGACCAACAAGTCCTGAGTCAAATCTCAGGTGAAACCCAGGTCCTACACTTTGTATTTTGTTTCCTAACAAGTCATTACATGCCCATCACCAGAATTAATGCAATTTTAAAGTAAAGTGAAATCACACGTTACTGGTGTTAAAGTTGAGTTTGTGTTAAACTTTTTTTTTTCTTATTCTGTCACATTGAGTCTATAGTCATTGGATTCATGACTCATGTCTGATTCGAGTCCAAGTCATGTGACTCAAGTCTGGCATAATCACCTACAAATGTTTCATGAATAAGAGAAAAAGCTGAACAAATAACATGGCTACTCAAGGTAGGGGGTAGCCCAAGACCAAAGGACGATTACCACCTACAATGGTGTAAACAGAAAAAAAAAAAAAGAGAGTAAACTGCAAAATGAGTCAACTTTCCAAAATTGAACGGATTTGCATTGCACTGATGACAGCGTGATAAAGTGGCATCTGAAACCCAGCGTCTTACCGGGGGTCTGCTTTGTTCCTGTTGGTGATGGCTGCATGCAGAAATGTCTGATTCCCCTCCATCTCCACCACACATTTTGTTTTTAGGTCTTTTTCTGGATTGAAACAGAAAACAAGGAGAAAAATACTATATTTTTAATTAAAAAATGAAAAATGATGCTTCTTCCAGCAATCACAAATAGACTGTTGACAAGTGAAGTGAGTTTAATGTAGTAATTTTTTGACTTAAAAAAAGATGTGAAATGTACAATAAGAAAATAACTTTTGCAAATGGACTCTCTACCCATGATAATGTACTTTCTCATTAGTTTAAACAGCATGTAGCATGTATGCATTGGCCATCATAACTTTCCGTACTAGTCACTGACACATATCTGATTGCAGACTAACAGGTGGCATACACTGTGTGTGTGCCAGTTCTTCATCACAGGCAGCATCGAGAGGCAGGAAATAGTTCATTTAGGACTTGCCTGTGCAAACACTACAACCAGTTTACTACTCCCTGAGTGATGGTAAGGAAAAGCAGGGTCATATCTTCTCTTCCTCATTCCTACCCACAGTAGAAGGTTTTAAAGGTGGGGACAGCAATGAACTTCCTATCAGAGCTGGAATTAGGGCACCTGTCGTGAGTTTTTGCAACATTACACATAATTTTGAAAGGCATATTTGCACTTTTAAAAAACTCTGAGGAAACCCAATTAGAAAAGTGATATATGAAGTTAAAGGTCATTAAAGGTTGTTTTTTGTGTTGCTGTTCAGCAACACAAGAGTCTTTCAGTTGACACTTCAGTCCTGCTATGCTGTTGTCAAAGGTGTTTAGGCCAGTCACAGTGTATTAAAAAATGTCCAGGTATGTGCATTTTAGTCCATTTTCTGTCAGGATGCAATGTCAGTGTCTCTTCAAAATTTTCTGTTTCCACTCCTACAGCACTCCTGCCAAAACTTTTCTGAAGAGGGGCGAAAAACTCAATGTAAAACAAAGGAATGAAGCCTCTATTGTTTGTCAAAAAACCCAAAGGGAACAAACACCAAAACAGATATGGTATGCTGCAGAGTTGATATGTCCCTTTTGGGAGGTGGGCAGAGTCGTTACCAGCTGCAACAGCATGGATGGTTTGTTATCACCTAGCGTCACAACCGTGCAAGATACAGTCATGAATCTTTACAGGTGTGTAGTTTAGATCAACATGGAAGCCAAGTTCGAAGATGGGTGTGATAAGCAAAGGCGCCGCAACTACAGGGATAGGGAAGAAGGGAGGGAGCAACCCCCTTTAGTAAAACTACATATCATCTTGGGATAACACCAGCCGCGACGCCTGTCAATAGTAATGACTGCTGAGTAGTGAGTGAGTTTGATCCCATCGCAAGGTGGTCTTTAGTTGAGAATTCCTTTGTATGACTGTTGCAAAACAGACTAATAACTTGCTGCATGGCCCAACTCATAACAGCGAAAAATGTCACAAGGTTTTTCTAACACTATACTCACCTCTCCTGTTCATTGGTCGCACACGAACAGCGACCTTTACATTTGAGTCATTGAGGCTGTTGTCATCCATGGTGCCACTTGACCTGTGTTAAATGAATTAATTTACACATGTAAAACCAGTTATACTATGTATGAACTTAAAACAAAATCTTACGTACAGTAAGATGCATGAAATGTCCCCGAATTACACCAGAACGCATCCATTAATTTCGCCACCGAAGTTTCATTGCGTGAGATACAATGTCTCTTTAACTGAAGACAGAGAGCAAATGACTCGTGCTTAATATTACAATATTCGTGCTTAAACCCAACCCCGAGCAGCTTCTAAAACTACCAATTAAGATATAACAAGCTAAAGTAGAAACTATATTGTTAAGAGCTGTAAAATTACCGTGTGAAAGAATGCGCAGTTGTTTCCCTGTTCGACTCCCACAGACACCTTGAAGTACACACAGCCGCTAGCCTGGGACGCTAAAGAGAGCAGGGTAACAGGAGCAAATACACAGAGAGGTGCTCAAATATGTTCATAGTGACTGCTGTTAAATGTAACTGACCCCACTACAGTGCACTATGGAAACCTTGGTGTCTACTTGAAAGTCTAAAAAAAAACTTAAAGCAGTCCTCAGTTCATTGCCTCGACTCTTTCACCTGTTGCATTTCCTGAAACTTCCCGCAGAGATCATTCGAGCCATGTTAACTCGCAGCTAAAGGGATTTGCTTTAAGATTTAGTGAGCTTCCAGGTTCCCCAGTTGCGCTCTGCTCTGTACACAGCCGTACAAATGGTAAAGAGGGAATTCAGCGCCACAGTGTGGATCCACAAGAATTACAAGTCTTTTGCTTTTCTTTCATGGAGGTTTGTCCAAAACATGTTAAGAAAACTTTACTAAAATAGCGTCAGTTAAAGCTAATTAAACTGATGCAACAGGAATAAAACCGTGGCACTGTTTTGGCCTTGAAACCGTTTTAGAAACTCAAATAAACGGCAGTTTACTACGGCAAAGGCGCTTTTTACGCTATTTTACGACAATCATAATTGCCGTACGACCGAAACCGTGTTTGGAGGCAACGTGGAATTGTTTACTATTTTGGGCACGTCCTCGGGTTTATTAAATAGACATTGACCCTCTAACCAGCAGCTACCCGTTTGGAATTGGAGTATATTTTAAAGATAGAAATGGGGAAGCCAAAGAAAAAGAGTAAGTGTGTGACAAAGGGCTTGAAATATCAAAAATGGCTTTCTGAAACAGTCCAGCTGGCTGTAGCTTGTTGCTAATGCTAAGTGCAAGTCTACTATGCCTCCGTCTTATAAAATGTCAGTGACATAACTCTGTTTTTTTTAAGTCTGTTTATTAATTCTATAACGTTAAAGCGAGTCATTCATGGTATGAACACACAGCAAAGCCTTATTCCATTAAGTTATATCTTTATCTTTTTGAAAGTAGACTTTTGAACAATAACTAATTTAGTTATGTTTGCTTCTTTTAAATTCAGATTTTTGAATGCTGTACAATTCTTGAAATCGCGAGAGACATTTTTGTCAAATATAATAAATCTCACTTTATTAATTGTTGGTCTTTGCCAGGTGACCTCAGCCGAGCTGAGCTGATGATGATGACCATTGCTGATGTCATTAAGCAGCTGGTTGAAGCGCATGAAGAGGGCAAAGACATAAATCTCAACAAGTAAGTCTCCCCCAGAATGGACATACAGCCCGCTGCATTTTTTTAACACATATTTATAAAATCTTCTGTGGTTTTAATGCAGTGTTTAAGAATTCTAAATAGCTAGTCATGCAGTAAAGTCTGATTATTGATCTCTCGTCATGTTGATCTTGTAGAGTGTTTAGTATTCAGTATTTTTATTGTGTCTTGTGAACTAATGAATGGAAGTTTGTACAACACTCCTTTGTATACTTGTATATCTATACATATTAATGTTTTCATTTTCTTTTAAACTTCTCTTGATATATTGACACATGAATGTGATTAGATGATTATGATGTCACTGGTCATATTGCTACATATATTCTTCAGTTCCTTCACATGGGTATTTGATCAAGGAAGACATGTAGTTGGTTGAAATGTTCCTAATAAAATTAAAGGGAGCTGTGATTCCAATGTGTGGGTACCCCTTGTATTACAATGGTATGGCATTTGTGACATTTTTGACTCTTTTTAGTCATTATAAAGACTAAAATGCATTGAGGAATATCATTTTGGCTAGTCATCTCAGTGCTTTACTCCACCTTTTTATTTCCAGTGACTACAAAGATGCGTTCCTGCCACCATGTACACTAGACTGTGCTACTTTCTACCAGTCATGATAAGTCTAATCTGCTTTTAAACAGAGTGAAGACTAAGACTTCAGCTAAATATGGACTTGAAGCCCAGCCCCGATTAGTAGACATCATCGCTGCTGTTCCACAACAATACCGTCGTGCTCTGGTGCCTAAACTAAAGGCCAAACCTATACGCACTGCCAGCGGGGTATGTAGCCCTCATTCTCCCTTCTATCACTCTTTCCTGGAGTCAGCAATTTTCATGCTGAGCTCTGCTGGGCTGTAACCAGTTAAAATGTACCATGTACCAATTAGCTCAATAGTCTGAAGTAAGCTCATATTAGCAGTCACATGTAAATAGACAATGAAACATCCATGCAATACATATTGTGTGTTTGGCTCATTTATCTATTGTTAAACATCACAGGAGACTGCATAATAGTCCTCAAAATATTTTAGAGGAGTTGTGAATTGTAGCCCATGGCATATTCTTGATAAGCAGACATACAATACAACAAGATGAGAATGGATGTTTACCCAGTGATGGGCCTCAACTTTTAAACTGTGTGAATGTTTTCTTATATGGGCTAATTTGGAATGTTAAAGCTGAAGTATTTTATTAGCTCCAGTTTGTGTTATGCATCACTTTTAGATAAAGACATGATTTACAGAAAGAGACAGTGACTGTTTAGATTTTGGACAGATTTATAAGTATGAAAGTAGGGGCCAATAAAATATACCTAATTACCAATTTATCATTAAAGAATAGAAGAATACTTAAAATTTTCAATGCTTCTCTCTCTGTCACAGATCGCAGTTGTGGCTGTGATGTGCAAACCTCACCGATGTCCACACATCACCTTTACAGGCAACATCTGTGTGTAAGTGTTTCTATGTTTGGGTTTTTTTTTTTTGGTTTTTTTTTTTCCAAGTTTACTCAATTTTATTTCAGATAAAAATTACATTTTTAAACATTTACTTGGATGGTGTTCACTGCAGATATGAGCAGATCATAATTATGTTAAGTTATGTATCATATGTATAGAAGTTCAAGTTTAAGGACAAAAACTGTAAGAGAAGAAGATCAGTTTTAATTGCTTATTTGTGACTAATTTTTTTCACATTTATTGATTCATTGTTCTTGCATTCAATGTAACTCTCAAATCAATCTCTTCTCTGGCAGCTACTGTCCTGGCGGACCAGATTCAGACTTTGAGTACTCTACTCAGTCTTACACGGGTTATGAGGTAAGTTAGTTTCATTCTGCCTCACTATCTAAAAAAGGCAGCTTTTCTATTGTTTACAGGCACATAGTACTCTGCTAAAAGTCATTTATTCTGGTCTCGATTTTCTTTGGAAAAAGATATTGTCTTATTATTCACTGTCATTATAGCAGCTTATGTTTTTCTCCATATCATCAAGTAAGTTTTGACTTTCTTTCGTTTGTAGCTTTTATAGATGCTTGTCCAACTGCTCAAGTCAAATCAAACTCAAGCATATTTTGTTTTGTGGTGAAGTTTAAGAATGTTCATTTTTACTTCCACAG